>NW_027468870.1:11502078-11534578 GCF_046254945.1 Alosa pseudoharengus
AAAAAAAGCCACTCCTACCAACATCTGTGGCGGTTTGCTTGTTGGGAGAGGCCAGGTTTCAGGGTCCCCTTTAATGTTAGACTCTCAAAGCCATGCCCAATGCAGGAAGACATAGAAGCCATTTTGGAAGACGAGATAAACAAAAAATTATAATAAACAATAACATCAACAACGAGTAGCATGGGACTGCTGTTGGAAGACATGTGCAACTGTAGGTCAGGTGCAGAACATTGGACTAGCAAGTCATGGCATTTTATCTTCATTTTGTTATCTGTTGATTTTTAAATTACTATTACTTTTTTGGACAGAGCTGGTGCACAATTATTATTAACTATTGCACAATGTACTATTTGCAGTGTACTCTTCCTGTAAATTAGTTATTTGCGTTGATTATTGCACAGAATTCTCTTTTGGGAGGAAGCACCTTGCAAGAGGGACTTGTGAGCTTTTGGCAGGTTCGTCTGCCCTGGTGTGTCTAGAACACCACACCACATTGCTTTTTTTTATTTTGTATGCACCTTTCAGAGAGGAGCTCTGCGAAGGACATCCCTCTGAAACAATCATCATCAAGAAAAAAAGGGCAAATTTCAAGAAAGTATATGAAACCATTACAACTACACTGAAAAATATCATTCACAAAGACATAGCAATGTTTTAAAAAATATCAATACAAGACCTCACACTTTCTTTATATCATATATTTATATATATTTATATATATAATCATTATTAGATATTTATATTAAACCAG
Source organism: Alosa pseudoharengus (assembly GCF_046254945.1). Lineage (NCBI taxonomy): Eukaryota > Metazoa > Chordata > Actinopteri > Clupeiformes > Clupeidae > Alosa > Alosa pseudoharengus. The sequence goes on from NW_027468870.1 coordinate 11,502,830, forward strand.
GGACAAGGAAGCACCATTCAAACAGTAAATATGCTGTTCATCAAAACATTTACCCTGGATTTCAAATCAGAAAAGAGCCCTCTCTACCATTTATAGTAACAATCATTTCATATACCACCACAACCCACGTACACAATAGCGCAAACACATTTGTCCACAGAGAACCAAACATACCATTATACCTGGCAGCATTTGTTATCATTCTTTTTCTTCTCTCATATGCTAATTTACCTCAGCCTGATTACATAAGATGCATAGCTGGAGTTATTTCCTGTTGTCCAAACAATTTTTCACTTGTCAAATGAAATATGAAATATGGGGGAGACTGGTGGTATAGATGGGTGGGGCCTGACCTTGAGGGTTCTGCAGTAGACCTTCTTTTTTTTTTTAAAGCAAGGCTCAGAATATTAACAAATATGAAACCATTTATGATGGGTGTTTGTATCAATGCACACACACACACACACACACACACACACACAAATACTGTTTTTCTGTTACCTTATTATAATAGACAGTAAAATAAAGCACAGTAGAGGGTTTAAAACCCAATGTGCTGTATATGACAGCCAGGGTCGATTGAGTGAGATGTTTGGCGATTTCCAGGAATGTGTGTGAAACTGGAATGGCAGCAGAAAGAGACAGGCAGTAGAGAGCGATAGAGAGATGGAAAGAGAGAGAGGGAGGGAGGGAGGGAGGGAAGAGAGAGGGATAGGAAGGAAGAGGGAGAGGGGAGAGACCTTAAGAGGGGGGTCAGGAGGGGGAGACAGACCCCTCCTCCGGGCCAGTCGGCCAGCAGTGGTTAGCAGTGGAGGACTGCACAGGAACACCCTGGGAGAGTTTATTATCAGGCAGCACGCTCACTCGGCTCCCTCAGTTGCACAGGGAAATTATTGCTCTCAACGCTGGACTATTGCGCTCCAGTTTGGCTTTTATTGAGTCTATCGATCGCTCTCTCCCTTTTTCCTCATCCTCTCTCTCACTCGTTTGCTCTCTCTCTCTCTCTCTCTCTCTCTCACACACACACACACACATATACTTGCTCTTATTCTCTCCTACTCACTGTCTCCCTCTTTCATTTTCAAACACACACACACACTCACACTCAACTGCTCCCTCTCTCTCTCTCTTTCTTTCACACACACACACACACACACACACACACACACACACACACACACACACACACACACACACACACTGCTGGAGGGAAGGTTAATGGGCAGTGGACACACAGGACAGGGTTTGGGGAGATTGCTCAGGAAATGGAGCGTGACTTCAGAGCGAGCAAGAGGGGGCGCGTGTGAACCACATTCGTCCTTGTGTCTCACAATACCCCCTCTGCCTAGCCAGGTAGCCCCCCTCCACACCACCACCACAAGCTCCAATAACACCCCCCACCACCACCCCACTTCCCCTCCACCCACCCCCCATGGCCCGAGAGAACCCTCTCTGACCTCCACCCACCCTAGTCCGCTCCATCACCCAGAAAACAAACTCGTCTCTCCCTGGCTTCCACACTCGCTGTTATGAGCACAAGGCATTGCTTAGCCTTGCCTTTCATGTCCTTCAGAGATAGTATTTGTCGTGCATAATTTATACCTCCAATGACATCTTCTTCAATGCAACTCCTCACATCTTCTTCTTGTCTGTCACCCTCACCTGTCACAAATATACATCCTCCCTTCACAGAACTTTGTCCAAACACTCTCTCCTTCCTAAATGTATCCTTACACATCATACCTTTCCAGACCAGCCCTACAACAGCAGGGCTGCAACATCCTCCACATGTACCTGTAGTACCCCTCTCACACTTGTCACAAACCCTTCTGTCTACACTCACACACCCTCTTACAACTTCCGCAAGACATTCTGCGACATTCTCTGACCTTTGTCGTCTACTTCAGCAGAACATTCTGACGACGTTCTTGAACATCTTTACAATATTTGCCTCCCTGTGTAAGTGCATGTTGTGCCACTCTGGTGTTTCTTTTTTAAAAATGTTTTGCGAGGCAGCAAGTGCCCTGTGGTGGAATGGTGCTCACTGGCTTGGGGAGGTGGGGGGGGGGGGGGCAGAGCCTGGTTTGGCGTATGTGAAGCACATAAACACACACACACACACACACACACACGCACCCTAAAAGACAGTGCCAAAGGTACTTCACAAGTCTCAAGCCTCTTTGTCAGGTTGCCCTGACAGCAGAGCCTTCACCGGATGAGGAAAAAAAGAAGGAAAAATAACAGCAGCCAGTCGAGAGGTCATATTGTGCCCACAGGCCAATCAGACTGCAAGCAGTCAGACATGAAGTGACTGCAGGGCCTGATGGTACAATGCAGGCGGTAGGAGCCTCCCTATTAGTTTTTGGTCTTTTTGCTGTGTTTGAGCAGGGGAAAAAATGCTATAAGATGTCAATCCAGGATAAAAAGACATTCAGCCATACAAACAAACACACACACACATATACATACATACATATGCACATCCACACACATACACATGGGTACACACACAGACACACACACACACATACACACGCACAGGCACACACACACGCACGCGTGTGCACACGTGCACACACACACACACACACACAGGCAGCCACATATTGCAGAGTTGACTGTTTTGCTTGGATTGGGTAAGGACAGTGAGTGGCTAAGCAGCGCGACGCCTTGGGAATAATAAAGAGCCCCTCTCTGGCTCAAGCGCTCTCCTGCTCACTTTGAAGTCGCGCTTCCACTTCTGGCTTTATGGCAATGATGGCTGCCCAGGGATAAAGACGAATCAACACAGACAAGCCTGCTGGACCCAAAGAGGAGCAAGAAAACATAAACAAACAAGAAAGCAAGGAAAACAAAAATAAGACAGCTAAGGAAGGCAGCTACGGAAGACACCATGTGACACAGTTAGGGCCTTTTAAAGATGAGGGCTGACCAGGTAATAACCCTGAGGGCACATCCCTTTCTTTTGCATTAATTAGTGACAGAAAGGTCAGCTTTTTTAATGGAGAGAGGGGCATGAAGAGGAGGTGGCAGTTTTTTTTTTTTTTTTAAGAGGAGGTGGCAGTTTGGGCCTGACAAAAATATGGTGGGGGGGGGGGGGGGCAGTGGGGGGGTGTTAATAAAAACACACAAACTCTAATCCTCCCCAGTTGCATTTATTTTCCAAGAGCCCCTCGGCTAGCAGCAGTGGCAGTGGTGCAGATAAACGCTCCCGTTCTGAGGAGCCGCCCCCCCCACAACCCCCCGCCTCCGAAAAAAATCACTCTAGATGCGACGACTGCGGCGGATGCCTCCGAGAGAGCCGCTAACGCTAGTGCTGCCATCGCTAATGCCACCATTGCTAATGCTGCTGCTGTTGCGGCTGGCGCCACTTCCCTCTGCTTTTGTGTGAATAATTTAAGCTGTCATGGCTCAACTCCGCACAAATCCCCTGATAGAATTCCTTCAAAGGCTAACGGAAGGGAAGAAGAGAAAAAAGAAGAAGAAAAGTTAAAAAAATAATAATAAGGGGAAAAAATGCCTGTCATAATCTGGAGCTGTGTTTTTTTTTTTTTTTGGTTGCTGCACTATCTCCTCTCTGCCAGAAAAAAATACAGAGCAGACATGTTGAGATTTCATCTGAGTGAGATGATGTAGTGGTAAAAGTGTATGCATGTGAGTGTGTGTGTGTGTGTGTATGTGTGTGTGTGTGTGTGTGTGTGTATGTGTGTGTGTTTCTGTCTATGAGTCTTCTGTGGTGTGACACAGTTAAATCACACCCGGCCTAATGTGTTCCTGATGGGGGTGGGACGTGATTAAACCTGAGCCTTAGGCGTTTTCAACAAGTGCAACCTGAATTTCCTCCACTGATATCTGGCCTGGAAGTGATAACTTATTGCTTTGCCACTTGTAGGCATCACTGCATTCACATTAACAAATACTATAGAATTTCCCTATATCACCCCCTTGTTTATACTGTAATTGTGTTCATGTTAAATAACACCTTAAACCTGAAGAGTTAACAAGAAATGAAGTATATAATGAAACAAACAGATAAACAAATAAACATAAACATACACACAGGTTAAAAGAATGATGAATAGATGTCTCTTTTTGTTGTTGTTCTGCCCAATGACATTTTCTGACCAATACAACTGGTTCCTTTGGCTTTGGTCCAAACAAAATCAATCTTCCCACTGCTGTCCAATAGAAATAGATCCTGTTGAAGCTGTCCAATAAAAATTGATTTTTTACCCCCTGCCCCTCCCTCTACCATTTAGACTCTGATTTGCTCAGTGTTTGGTTGGTGGACGGTCGGACAGTGGAGAGGTGGCGTCACCAGGGTGATAATAGTAACTCACAGAGGGAGGGACACACCAGCAGAGGTTCCATCCGGCCTAATGATTATGACTGACAACACACTCACAAACTCTCTCTCTCTCCCACACACACACACACACACACACACACACACACACACACACACACACACACACACACACACACACACACAAGGACACAGACTTTTCCAAACAAACATATTGACACAAAAACCCATCTGCATTCATGCAAAGCACATTCAGGCATCCAAAGAGGTTGGGTGGGTGGGTGGGGAAGGAGGGGGGGGGGGGCTCAGCAACTAAATAATGCGTGCAAAATGGCAATGAATGATCCCTTGATACCAAAAGCTCTTCAATGTATCACAAAGCTTATATGCTCATTCAATTTTCAGACTTGTTAGGAAGATCAAATGAATAGAGTAGAAAAGAATACAAAACAAAACAAAACCAAAAATCTCCTCCTGTGGTCTTAAAGAGAAGAAGGTGAACCAGGCTGTGTGGCCTGTGCTGGGTGCTGGAGAACACTGGGCGGAGCGGTGGTGCAGGCGTTGGGATGGAGGGGGCCAGGGCAGGGGGCAGACGAGTTAGTGTGAGTGACAAGAGCAAGGGGGCGATCGGACGGAGTCTGCTGACTGATCTGCGGGCCTTCTGGGGGCCGGCTTGCCGCTGGCCTGGCCCAGGGGGCGGAGATCGCCATGACAATGGGGGTCCTCTCCTAACTTCTCCTCTCTCCGCACGCCCACTCTCTGTTGAGGCCGTCGCGATGAGGGCCCGGTGATCTCCTCTCGTAGCGCCGCGCGCCCCTCCCACTTGAGGCCAGCGCATCACCTGTTTGTTTGGCCGTCGCCGCCGCCACCGCTGCTCCTCCTGCCTCCCAGTGCATGGTGGGAGATTGAGTTTCTCTGTGTCACCGCTGCCCCTACCCCTGGCCAGGGGTCCCTGTGCTATGAGGCGTCTGCTTTGGGGGCCTCTTTCCTGCCGTTCTGTTGCGACGGCGAGTCGGACGTCTTGACCGTCTTGCATGGAGGGCTCTGCTCGCCGACCAGCGCGTGGAGCGAAGGCTCCTTGTACATGGCGACTGTGGAAAAGACAGAGGAGCAGGACAACGCAATTTAGGACATTATCACACCAAATCCCTTATTCAGTCATTCCATGTACATCTAAAATCCATTATATGCATGACCACTATGGATATATAGCCTATAGCCTAAGATAGCCTATAGGATATAACACCAAAGTACTTAAGACCTATAATCACAGATAACATGAAAGGCCAAGTTCTTCATTAAGCCCATGTGGTTGAAGACTAGCATGCATTTGTGTATATTAGCTTTGTGTGCCAATATGTCGTGCTGCATACAGTATATATGGCCTGCTGTACTCGACACGAGGATACTCACAATTCTCTCAGTTGAACTGAAGCTGGACAAAATGAGGTAAACATGACTATAATTAACCATGGGGCATGTCGAGGGAAATATAAACTGATGTAAACAAACAAAACAACAGCATCTCTCTGATGCCAGTCAAACCACTGTCAACATTGAGGGAGAAGCCAATGGTTTCCTCATCGCCATGCTCATCACCGGCTTATGAAATGAGGAACATCATTTTCACAACACAGCAAAACATTCCTCAGATTCTGTATTATTATCATGTCATCGTTGCTGCTTTGGCCAAATTTGAGCCCTGTGGGAGTAATTATGTTGATCTGGCTTGATACAAGAGCTGAGCTGATATACATGTACCCTTCCACCCCCAACCCCCCACCACCCCACGCACACTCACACACACACACACACACACACACACACACACACACACACACACATACACATACACACACACACACACCCCACTCAGTCATTTTGACAAACAAAGCATTTTGTGTGATTCCCAGTGTAAACACGCAGTCGGCAAATGTTTTATTTAACTGTCGGCTTCTCACACTGGGGAGGGCAGCATCAGCATGGTGTGCTCTTCTCATTATTTCATGTTTGCGCTGGGCCAGAATTTGCAAGATTTACCGCCGGAGTCACCTCTCCGATTCAATAAAGGTCACCCGTAAAATGCCACTTTAGCATACATTGTGATGGAAATGTTTCAGCTGTATTTCCCGCACCGCTGACTTTTCCCTGTGTTTACAGTTGACGTAACGACTTGTGATATGTCACATTAATCTTGATCAATGTTGTTTGGAGGGCACACGTTTGTATTTCCTAAGAGATGTAAACACAGTGGTAGCCTCAGCCAAGCCACAAAATTAGAACAAAAAACCTGTCCTGGCATTTGATACAGAAATACCCATTACCCCTCATGCAAAGGGTGATTAACTATTCATGATGTCCGCTTGACTTCGAATTTCTGGCTAACCTCTGCAGCCAACCTGCGATTAACGCTTGCAAAGCCAGGTGCGGCGACCATTACAGCCAATTAATGCTTCCAAACGGTCAATTAATCGCATCAAAGGCTCCACATAAACCCTTTGCGCAGACAGCAATCCCCCAGGGGACTGGAGGGGTCGAAGCTTTATCCTCATCCTACCCCCCTCCCCATTCACCTATCACACCAATGCCACAGCTAAATGACTCGAGCTGAACCGAAAACTGTGCGTCACCGGGGAGCCTGACCTTCAATGACTTTGGGCAGAAAGTGGGCGGCGCCCTTGGTCTTCTTCACGCGGTTGCCCTTCATAACCTGGCCGTCGCGGTTGATGCCGATGTACCACGAGCGGCCGGACTGGCTCTGGCGATACAGCATAGAGGAGTAGGTGACGTAGTAGTTCTCGAACACGCTCTCTTTGAAGCGGCACTCGGGGTTGAAGTGTTCCTGGAAACAAAAGCAGCAGAAGGAAACGAGTGAGCGAGCACATTAACCTGAAGGGGAAATACAATGAAGCGTTGCATGGCAAACTGTAGTTAAAAAAAAAAAGCAAGTGAAAAAGCAATATGGTGTTTTTTGTTTTAATCTCAAATGGTTTTTATACAGATTGTGAGGAAAACCCATGAAGGAGATTCATCAATGATGCATTCCACTTCTTCAATGAAGCAAACCTTCGTGGAGTCTATTTAAAACACTTCAAAGAGCTGCGTGTCTTTCTCCCTGGAAGTACTGTTTACCCATCTAAAATACATTTGCCCACATTTGCCCAAATCCATGCCAATCGTACACGTGTGAGTAACATGCATGGGCAGACTGGTGGGATCGTCGGCGATGAAGAGGTGGCCAATTATTCCTGGTGCCAGATGAGCCCGGGGAGGGTTGGCAGGGGAGATTGAGACTCCTCGCTCATACAGTATTTGTGTTTCTTTGAGAGCGCGAGCGTGGGGGTCTCACGGGACGAGCGTGGGAGATAACTCTACGCACGGCGACCGCATTCATTAGCATCTCTGATAAACTTAACGCCGTCCCCAAGGTACGCCAAACAGAAGGGCTCTCACATGCACACACCCATACACATGCACACTCACACACACACACCAAAAGAGGCTCTACACATGTACACAGGCAACCTCGACGCATACATGCTGCACTAGACATACCCCATTGTGCAGTGAATATTTAGAAATGTGTGAAAACGCACAACAAAATTGGAAAACACTCAACAAAATACACACACAGGCACACACACACAAACACACACACACAAGCAGATGCAGGAATAATCTTGTATGACAGCGTGGTGTAACTAAACACAGAGACTGCATGGTGAGTTTGGAAGCACGTCAGTCAGCTGGGAGCACAGATAGCGCTCTGACTTCTCCCATGTCGGTGCCTCATCGTCCTCATTGGTTATATCACCCCTCTTCACTGTGACTCACTGCCCTGACAGATTTCCTACAGACTCTTCAGCTTGCCACCCATACGCAGCCACCCCCCACCCCCCCAGCCAGATCTGCCGCAGGTGTGCCACATCTGGGCCATATCTGGGCCAGTGTCTGTTTGCGTCTGAGGCCTCCATCTCTCCCCGTCTCCACCCTACCCCACCCTGCACAGCCCAGCTTAGCCTGGTGACAGTAACCACGAGCGACAAGTATACATCTCTCTCAGTCATCTACGGGGTCCTTTCCTTGTCAGAGAGCAAACCCAATCTACAGGATTGATTTAGTGTGCGCAACAGGCCTGAAACAGCTGACTGGAGGCTTTTTTTCCCTCTCTCTCTCTCTCTCTCTCTCTCTCTCTCTTTCATTCTTTATTTCATTCCTTCCTTCCCTCCATCATGCCAGGCTGGAAACAAGCAAGGGGTAGAGGCTGTTGAAAAACAGAGAGGGCTCTGGTGTATTCAAGCTATCCAGAATACAAACACACACACAAACACACACACAGACACACACACACTTATACACACTCCCCGTCGGCAGAAAGGACTTATGGTTCTGGACACACAGCCCTGCCTGTCTGCTTGTCTGTCCCGCTAGTCTGCTTGCTCTGCCTGTGTTTTGTCTGCGCGGTCATGTCTCAGGCTACGTCCTGAGGGGACGAGTCCATCTTCAGGGCCCTTGACAGCTCGGATGCTCTCAGTCACTCTTACACGCGTGGAGGGAGGGAGGGAGGGAGGGAGAGAGCGAGGGAGGAGTGGGAAGAGGGATGAGAGGAGTTGGTCTCGGCTCAAAAACTAATCACCCAGGAGACGCACGAGTGGCGGGCAGGCGACCTCTCTGTGATGAGTGTGTGGTGACCGTGGTGGCATTGCCCATGCTTCCCACTGACAGCTGACGCTGACTGAGAAAGGTCATGACCTTAGCACCGATCTGGTCTAAACCACAGCACAACCCCACACATCGTAATAAACCTTAAGTGTCGGGTTGAAGCACAATATGGTTCCTTCCGATATCCCTGAATCGAAACAACACAAGGACAAAATCATCAGCAGTGACAGAACGCCATGCATTTGGCTCACATGATGAATTGCAAGTCACTAACATTTCCTTTGCCGCTATGATGGACACAATTTGAAATGTGAAAAATTATAAACTTAACTAGAAAATAACACTAATTATAATGATAAAAATGTAATCTTTTGGCTTTGACTCATTGACTGATTTTGGCAGTGTCCCCCGCTCTCTCTCATTCTCTCTCTCTCTCATTCTCTCTCTCTCCGCATCTGCCAGCACAATGAATTCTAATGAAACTGGGAGAGAGGGGTAATATCCGGCCTCCGTGCGGAGAATCCTGAGGACCGGGAGCAGCCTTTTATCATGCGGTGCGGTATTCCGACCTTCCCTTCGCTCCACCTCTTCCTCCTCCTTCCCTCCTCCTCATCCTCCTCCTCCTTTCCCCCTCCCTTTTGCATCGGTGTCTGATTACATCTCCTCTACCTGCTCCATAAAGGCCGCACCTCCGCATTTGTCTGCCATGCTACTAAAACAGGATAACTGCCTCTTAACCTCTCTCTCTCTGTCTCTCTCTCTCTCTGTCTCTCTCTCTCTCTCCTCCTCCTCCATTGCCTCTCCCTTAGCTGTGGCTGCCTTCTACAGTGCTAAACCCTCCAGGGAGTGCCTGTGCAAAGAGCGGAACGCTGCTCTACCTCTCCGATAAAAAAAGAAGGAAGAAAAGAAAGAAAAAAAGAAAAGTACAAAACGGGTCCAATTTAAAGTGCATGCGCCGTCCCCTTTTTCCAGTGTGGAGGGGCAAAGTCGTCTTCATTTTCCGCTAAAATCAATAAAGTCGCTGCCAGTGTTTTCATCAGAGGGGAGAGGCTGACTCTGGCAGATGATGCAGCTTTGATTGCCTCCACCGATCTCCGCGCTGTCGAGTTCCCAGTGAAATAATGACCTTGTCTATCAAACCCGCAGGTTCATTAAATGTATAATTCACACATACACTGCTACCATTTTCAATGGTCCAACTGAATTAATTACCGCAACTGACCGGCAGAAACGTCTTGCATTCTCTTTCAAGTTTGTCTAATAGAAGCCTGAGACTTGAGCACAAAGCTCCTAAAGCAGCTCCATTATTAATGAGAATTAGGCTTTAATGGAGGAGAAGCAACTGAATAGATGATGAGGTAGGGAAAAAATGCAGATGAGGTAAGTATCTTAAACCATAACTCAGAAGTGTTAAATACCCTATAGAATGTGTCTTGTTAATGGAAGGAGAATTAACCATTTGCATATGTATTTTCTCTCTTTCAAAAGCACTCTACACTCATTTTCCCAGCATGAATCATGCCAGCTTTGCGCACATCCTCAGAATATTCATATAGAATAAGTATAAGCTTTATATTGATGATTGTATTATTATGATGATGTAATTTATTTATTTTTTGTTTTGTTTATGGTATTATAATGTTTTAAGCAGCTTTGGATGAGCGCATCTGGTAAACACCATTACCATTAGGCACATTTGGTGCGGGTATGTCAGATCATTGAAATAGGAGAATGTGTGAAAGGCCAAATATACCTCATAGACTGGTATGTATTTCAGTTTGGATTAATAATATATATACAGTATGCAATCTGATTTTCTCTCCTATATTCACATCATGTCATCCCACAAACACCCAGATACACACACACACACACACACACACACACACACACAGATGTTTTGTTGTATGTGTTTTACCCATAATACAATGGATCATGGCAGACAACGCGTTGTTGGGGTTTTGCAGATGCTGCGTCCATTATGTCACATTATGTAAGTCAGTAATGCCTGGATGTACAATAAGTATCAGCAAGGGTCAAAAGGGGATAAAAGCAATCAAGCTGTCTGCTAGCATAACTGCCTGGGAAGCCATGAAGGTCCCTAGCAACACACATACAGACAGTGACAAAGCCTAATGGAGTGGGTGGGGCTGGGAGGGGAGAAGGTGTTTTTTTACAACCAATGGGTGAATTTGTTTTCTGTTTGAGTGACAGGCAGAGGACCTCTGTCAATAAGATTCTGCTTCTGAATGTTAGTCACTGACATCTACTGCGGTGGTGCCAAGATGTCACATCACTCAGTGGACTGTTACTGGCAGCCCCAGACTGAGCGCAAAATATACTTAATAGGAAAAAAGAGAGAAACTGTGTGTGTGTGTGTGTGTGTGTGTGCCCTTGGGCATATAAATGTGTGGGGGTGCAAGTCTGTGTATGTGAGTGTGTAGATCGGAGTCCTTAGGGGTGTGTGGGTGTGTCCTTGTGTTGTAAAGATGTAAGTGTGTGTGTGTGTGTGTGTGTGTGTGTGTGTGTGTGTGTACGCACGCAGCTTGCAAAAGAGAATGACAATAGAAACATTTGACTTATTCATGTCAGGAGAGCTGTATACCTCCAGCCAGTGCCCTGCTTTGTTCCTCTTTCTCTCTAACAATGTGTTCCTGCCCTTTCTGCCCTGTTTGCCGGGAACGATTATATCGCACTGTTTATGTCCCCCGCATCTCAATGCCACCCAGCGCGGAGCACAGAACCAGCTAGGAATGCAGCAGTGTCTACCAGTAGAGGAGATAGGAGTGCTGCACAGGAATACACACACACACACACACACACACACACACACACACATCCACACACAAATCCACACACACACACACTCTCACACACACACACACACACATACACACACACAAACCCACACACACACACACACACACACAGTCATATGCAATTTACACACAGGCAGATGTGCCTTTTATTACCGTAGGCTATGTGTGTGACATCGGTCGGGACACAAATGGTATGACATCAAAGTCCAGAAGAATTGCTATTTGCATGCACACTCATTGGATACTAACCTTTGTAGGACAAGTGTAATGACACTCTGTATTAATTTGCTGGCGTGCTATTTGTTAAAATTGTCACTGTGTGTGGAATGATGAAATGTATTATTGTGCTGAATTGATAAATATCCAGCACAGTTCCAAGCAAGTATACTCATTGCTGTGGTCTTCATAATTTACAGTAAAATGTAGGCTAGGCCTATTGAGACAAATAAAGACACATGAAAGCAAGCTACATGCAAGGAGAATTATTTATGTGATTAGTGGAAAGGTAGGCTAACTGAAGATGTTCCTTTACCACTTCAGTGGTGGAGATAAGAATGGATATGATATCAAGGTCATCACCAAAGCATTTTTTGCAACACAGAAAATATTTAATGTCCAAAGAGGCAATCCCTAACAGCAAATACACCAAGCAAAGATTAAGTAGTGATAGGAAACTAGTAGATGCCTTTTTTCATCAATGTTATCATGTATCACTCACTTCCCAGTTCAAAGCAAACCAGTTGACCACCAGGCAGCACAGAGACATGACTAATGAAATGACTGAATGGCATACCTTGCCTACCTTATGCCTACCTCCTCACACTCTGCATAGGCTAGGCTACCCATTGCACTTAACTTCCAATACTAGGAAGACATAACTGCTAAGCTAGTGGGCTCTGCATAGGCTAGGCTACCCATTGCACTTAACTTCCAATACTAGGAAGACATAACTGCTAAGCTAGTGGGCTAGTCAGAGAACAACACAGAAAGTGCAGCTTTAGTCGTGTGGCAACCTCAGTCCCAGCAGGTCAGGAGGAGGATGTAATAATTGTCAACAAGAGGTTTTTGAAGAGCTTAAATGTGTCATGCATTGTTGGACAGGTACTGATTTTATCTTCCTGAACTATTTGTCCAATGTAGCAATCTACTGATGTAGCTTAATTAGGCTATTAGCCCAATTGTAACAGTGTATGTAGCCATGCTATGTTACCTTGTAGCCCAGGGGTGTCAAACTCATATCAGGCAGTGGGTTGGACTTGTTGGAATGAGACCTCACGGGGGCGTTATTGTCGTGGTCATTATCATCTCTCTGCATGGGTATCAGAGTGTTGTTAGATGATATACTTCTTGACTATACCCACTTATGAGCAACTAGTACAACTCATGTACTGCTGTCATATACTGCTCTTTTACTCTTAAAATACCCTACTTCCATGTCAGTTTTTTCAGCTACTTCCTTCTTAAGGATGGTTTAATCAATTTATCATATCATAGAGATATTGCTTATTACACATTGTTGAAGACAGCTGGATGTGAATATCTTTTTTTCTCTAATTTTCTCTTCCTACCCAAAACATCTGGGGGGCCGCATGAATCCTGCTGGCGGGCCTGATCTGGCCCCCGGGCCTTATGTTTGACACCCCTGTTGTAGCCTATAACCTAGTTACAAGTGGACAAGTGTAATTTAAGTGTTGGCTATGACATACATATTGGCTTTCGTCGAGGTATTTTACTAATGTGATGATGTAGTAGTTACTTGTATGTTTACAACCTCAGTAATGTGTGTAGAATGAGACGTGAATGAGACTTGAGGTAATGTTAGATAGATAGCCTAGTTAATCATGGTAAACACGACTCTTCTCCAATGCTCTCTCTCGTGGAATCGTTAGACAGGTCATGTATTCTGGAGGAATGACTTAAAGGGGCTAGGAAAGCCTAGGATCTTAGTCCTATTTTTTTCTAGAATCTCATTTCTCTTTTTCTTTTGGCAAAGTAGGAGAGAGGCCGCACTATGCATATACTCTTTTATTTGCACATACGCGTTTCGGCGTGTGCCTTGAAGAAAGCACACGCCGAAACGCGTATGTGCAAATAAAAGAGTATATATGCATAGTGAGGCCTCTCCTACTTTCCTTTATGTATAACTATCCAGGCCAGCACTCTTAACGTTTAAAAGTTGACAAATTGAGTGAAGCCTGCTCCTATCCTCACTCTCTTTCTTTTGGCAAAATAAGAATCCATTGAATGATAGCCTAATGGATTATTAACTGTCTGTGTAACATTGCGTAGCTTTGTAGTTGCATGGTCTAGCATACATAGCCATTTGGTTAAATAGGCTATATTGTTGAATTAAATGATGGGACAGCTCAGTAAATGAGGGATCAAACTGTGGAGATTAGAGTAGCTGTTTCTGCCAGAAGTTGAAAACCAAGATGCAGGCTAAAGAAGTGTCAGAATGACCTTGCTTGAAAAAAAATAATCCCTGCAGCGCTTACCTTTTCGACCAGACACGAAGTAAGTAGGATGACCACCGGTCAGACTCTAAAAAAAGGGAGGACACTTGTGTCCAAAATTGAGGACAAATGGGCCAAAATGAGGACACCCCCACATTTTTGCTTAGTCTATACACCTGTTCCTGACAGTGAACATTAGCTAGAATGTAGAAACATTAGCTTTTTACAACCCATTAACACCATTAAACCATGGTGATACTTAGTGTAATTGGAAAGGTAAATTGTATAATATAAGATAAAGTTTAAAGGCTACTCTCATATGATGTATGTTTTCATTTTATGATGCTTATATCAGTGTTTGTGAGACATAATTGATAATTGATCACTATTTTGTAATAATATGATATGTTAGCTAACCCTTTCACGTTGAGCATGTCCCCTCTTGAGAGCACAGACTATGCAGAACCACTATGCATCAGACTGCAACTGTTCATGTGAGAGTCTGCTGTCCAGTATACCAGTGGTCTTGTTCACCAATGTGTTTGGTACGCAGAGATAGTGTAGCCTCTGTGAAACCGCAGAGAACGAGTTGTTTTTGTCATCGCTGCTTATAAGCATTGTTTGCTGTGGAGTACTTGTATCATTGCTACATTGCTACTTATAAGCATTGCTTGCTGTGGAGCACTTGTCAAAAAGCCAGGCAAATGCCCAAACAGGAGGACACTCTACCTAGCTCCAGACAGAGGGCTCGAAAGCAGGACTGTCCACATGAAATCCAGACGAATGGTCACCTAAGGAAGGCATCTGTCTATCCACGAAAACATGTCTATATGTTATGAAATCACCTAAGGACTAACTGTACTCAATGCCCCTCTGTTGTGTGTAAGAACCTGCGGTGAACATCTCTCAAATTAGGGCCCATCAACTGTATGCCAGAAAAGATCTGACCAAAGCAGAATGTAGCGCCTTGAGTCAGATTATGAACATAAATGATCAGAGCAGAACACAAATCCATACACGCACACACACACAAAATGTAAACCCATACAAACACTCTCTAACACACTCATGCAAAGCCACACAGACACACGCGCACACACACACACACCAATTCCAATTGCATACACCCACACCCTACCCACAGCCCACCTCACCCGCGGTGCCCACCCTCCTCTCCCCCCTTCTTTGAGCCCAGGAGGGTTTTTCCGGAACACACAGATGATAAAGTGGGTCAGGACAGGACTGAGCTCTATTTTTATCGGGAAGCCATTTTCCTGGGGCCGACCGCAGGTAGCCGAGCCTCCTGTCTCCCTGCAGCAGCAGACCAATGACATGGAGTTTCCCCTCTGTGCACGCTCCTCCTTCCTGGCCCCCAGGGGGCCCTACTGAGCCCACGCCTCGCTGACCATAATAGCCTAGATTTCAGCTCAAAGGCACCTGAGAGGAAGATTATGGGACATTTTGTGGGGGGCAAATAGGCGCTGCTGAGGATGATGGAGTCTATTCTGATTTCTCAAGTGTTTTATTGCTATGCTTTCACACTGTGTATGTGTGTGTGTGTGTGTGTGTGTGTGTACACATTTTAATGACTTTGTGTGTGTGTGTGTGTGTGTGTGTGTGTGTGTACACATTTTAATGTCTTTGTGTGTGTGTGTGGTGTTTGTGTGAGTGTGTGAGAGTGTGATAGAAAGAGAGAGAGAGAGAGAATGTAGTGGACTTTATTTCCAAAATGGAATCCGCCCAAATTATAAGTGGTAATGTAATGAGGGGTTTTGACACTCTCCATTTTAAAAAGGTTTCTTTGATTTGCTTTCCCAGTACGTTATGTGCTTTTACAGTTATGTTGAGAGAGCATATTTGAATGGCATCCAGCCAGAGGAGGATAGGACTAGAGAGCAGGAGAGAGAGAGAGAGAGAGGGCAGGGAGAGAAAGTGAGATAAAAAAGACAGAGAGAGAGAGAGCAGAAGTGAGAATTAACGAGAGAGAGAGAGAAAGTAAAGAGGAGGGGAATAGCTTTAAAACAGGGTCTTCTCCCACAGGCGTTGTCCTCCGTGTCGCTGCTGTCACACAACACTTGTCCTCTCCTTTTCTCTTCTTCCCTTCCTTCCTCTCTCTCTCTCTCTCGTCTTTTCTCCCTCTTTCCATTCCTCCCGTGCTGTGCGGCTGCTGACAGTGATGGGCTTGTTGTCACCAGCACGAAACATTTGTCTGCTCTGTCATTGATGTCCTCTCCAGAGGAGTGAGCCTCTCCGCGCATCTTTAATGAGGGGATCACACACACGCAAGCATACTTCCACACACCCACGCACTGACTCACAAGTGCATAAGAACACACACACACACACACTCACTCACTCACACTCACATACTCCCACACACACAAGAATAGTACATGCGAGACAGACAAACACATATGCACAAATATGCACAGGCACACTTGCACATGTTTATAAATACAGACACAGACTTATGTATACTCAGGTATAATCATGCGTGCACACACACACACACACATACACATACACATACATACACGTGGACACACACACATGCCCCCACACATCTTAATCATAAGCCCTACATTTTCATAAACAGCTAAATAGCATTACAACATTAAACCATGCAGAGACATATATTCACTGAACACCTTCATATTCAGTCTTGCTTTTTAATGTGCCTGTAATGAGGTCATGGATGCTTTTTCAAAGCTCCCTTAAGGTAGATGCTCTCAGACTAAACACACACACACACACACACACACACACACACACACACACACATACATACACACACTCTGTCTCATCCCTCGCAGGAAAAACATCCAGAGGGCAATTTCAATCATCTTATCAAAACTAAAGCTGCATGTAATTGGACCTTAATGATGTGCCCGTTAATCTTCTGCATAAATAGGGACCGTTATCCCAAGAGATGCCGCAAAGACACAAGTGGAGAGAAGGGATCGGCATGGACGGGGCAGGTCAGGGGAGGGCAAGCGACACTGCGGAGTGGACGAGAGGACAGGAAGGACGAGAGAGGAGTGGAGTGGAGGCCGGATATCCTAAGGAGGGCAACAAGGAGGTACAGGACAGGGAGAACAGCGGAGAATTAAAAACAGGCAGGAAGGAGAGAGAGAGAGAGAGAGAGAGGGTTTAGCGGAAGAGGGACAAGGCATTTGAAGGGCGAAAGCGAGGGAAAAACAAGGAAGATGAGGAGCGATTTGGGAATGGAAGGTCACAGGGGACAGGATGGACGCGAGGAGAGGACGCAAAGTGACAGAGTGAGGATTCAAAGGAGATCAGGGAGTGTGTGTGTGTGTGTGTGGAAGGGGAGTGTAGGACAAAAGAGAGAGAGAGAGAGAGAGAAGGTGATAGAGATAGATAGGGAGAAACAAGAACGATAGGGATAGAGAGAGGGAGAAAAAGGAAGAGAGGAAAAGAGACAATGGTGACAGAGAGCGAGAAAAAAGAAGTGAAAAACAAGAGTGTAAGAGAAAAGTGGAGAGAGGGAAAATAGTCAGAGAGGGAGTGAGAGAAGTGGGGATGCCCCAGCGTATGGCACGGCGCAGAGGAGCCACAGTGATCCTTGCGTGAATAAAAGAGTGAGTTCCCTTTGAACCAAATATCGTTCTCCACTTCTGCCGAGAAAATCCCCTCATTTCTTAGTTCACAGAGAGGCAAGAGACAAAAGCTCTCTCTCAGCCCTGAATTCTAATCTCCAGCTTTGGGATATTCTGTCAACACCCCTCACTCCCTCCCTCCCTCCCTCTCGCTCACTTCTCTCTCTCTCTCTCTCTTACTCAGATTCTCACTCTTCTATCACTTCCCTTCTCTTCTCTCACCCTCTCTTACCCCCCCCCCACACACACACAAATATACACATACACACGCATGCACACACACAGACACACACGCACACACACACACACACACACACACACACACACACACACACACACACACACACACACACACACACACACACACACACATATATATATATATACAAACACAAAACGTTCGCACACTTCAATAGCGCATACATTAACCCTCACTTTGTCATTTTGCCATAATTGTCTTGCGTCTCCTCCGCCATGCGTCCGTGCGGGGACTGTGTAAATAACCCTTTTCACCTTGCACACCAGTGTGGCACCTCTCAGCCTTACTCAACATCAAACGCCGCCCGGGTAATTGGTCACACTGCACAGGGCTAATCCCTTGTTGTTATTGCTTATTTGGAAGCTAAATCAAACCAACAGGGGACTCAGTAACCTTAAGTGCTTAATGGAAACCTACACTGGACCCTGGGTGAAAGACAGCACGTGCTGAGCTAGAGTGGTGTGTGTGTGTGTATGTGTGTGTGTGTGTGTGTGTGTGTGTGTGTGTGTGTGTGTGTTGGGGTGAGGTGTGGGGGGGGGGGGGTGGCGGTGGAGCAGGCTATTAGAAAGTTATCTTGACGTCAGCTTTGGACTCTGGCCGGAATGTTCCGGATTCGCGTGGATTAATGCCTTCTCAGAGCTGCATTTGGTGTGCAGCTGAGCTTTTTCCTTTAACTAATGCAAAGGTGTGGGTTTGGTGTTAATGTCCCATGGAGATGAGAGATGCTCTGCATGCATCTACAGCAGATGGTCTTCAATGAAAAGTGTTAATGGCTGTAGAGTGTTATTTACACACCTAATGGTAGGAACATGGTGTAAAGATAACAATAAACATTTTAATTGCTGAACTATTAGGACACTGCCAGCAGCTTACTCACTTAAGTATAAGTATAAGTCTTCTGATCCCGTGAGGGAAATTTGGTCTCTGCATTTATCCCAATCTGTGAATTAGTGAAACACACTCGGCACACACTAATCCCGGTGCAGTGAGCTGCCTGCAACAACAGCGGCGCTCGGGGAGCAATGAGGGGTTAGGTGCCTTGCTCAAGGGCACTTCAGCCATGACTACTGGTCGGCAACCCTCCGGTTACAAGTCCAGAGTGCTAACCAGTAGGCCACGGCTGCCCCAGTTTGTCTCCCACATACATACACATGTACAGGAACACACATACACACACTTACCCACACATACATGCATGCATATATGGAAGTACACGCATGTGAGTTAATTTCTGTGAATTCTCACTAGTACACACACATACACACACACACGCACACACACACACACACACACACGCACACGCACACACACACACACACACTCACACACACACACACACACACCATCATGCAAAAAGACACCACATCATCAACAACAACAACATCAAAAGCAGCAACAACCAGTGAGCCACTCTCCCTCTGAGACCGAGGATCATACTCTCTATCCAGATCTATTCAATTCAGTCGCATTTGTGTGGCGCTTGTTCACAAAGGGCATTATCACAAAGCAGCTTAGCTGAGCTCCTGTGCCCCTCCAAACAGCAATCTCTCTGTGACAGCACCAAGAGGAAAAACTCTATGGGATTTCAAAACTTTATCCCACACAATGACCCTAATAATGGCAGCGTCCGAGGAATCATCCAAATGGATGTCTTACTTTGCGGGCGAGTCGAAAGTACACTGTGGCCTGTGGCAGCCTGCGCTGAAAATCATTAAGAGCAACAACCGTCTACGTTGTCATTGTCATAACAGCTATTGTTAACATTATGGTTTCAGCTACATTTATCTTAGCTTGTAAGAAACTTCAAACAATGGTTGCTGTCACATAGACCCTGCAAACACTATGGCCTAATTCCCCAGAGTAGGCGTACAGTAGCTGAAAAAAGCAGACCAAAAATCTCATATAATAGATGAAAAATGCATCACACTCATGCACCCCATTTATCCCTATTATCGTCATCATCATAGCCATTATCATTATAACCATTACCACTATTATAAATAAATAAAACTTAATAGAGTGAGCATCAAAGGCAATGGCATATGGAAATGATTTCACTACTATAGATAACTATACCCAATTACAGTTCTACTGAAATTACGTGGAAAACAAAATGTAAAAAAAATATTATGAAAATTCATTAAAATGGTGGATATTGCTTTTGGAAGCAAACTCTTCATATAGAAATGGTACCACTGTAACACCGTGTGCCATAATGGGTATTTTCCATTGGACATTTTTTAAACACATTTTTTATAAGATTTTTATCAGTATTGGTATCATCATCCTTCATCCTTCATCATCCTCATTATCATCATCACCATCATCATCATCATCATCATCATTTTCATCAGAATGGCCAGCACAGGCAGTCACTCACCGACGTGTAGAGATACCCCTCGCTGTTCATGCCCAGGTAGAGCCCAGTCTTTGCCCCCTGGATCGCCACTATCCGCAGGCCCACAGGAATCAAGTTGAACTGTGCTGCCGGGCAGAAAGAGAAAAAGAGAGAGAGAGAAAGATAGAGAGAGAAAGAAAGGGGAGGGGGGGGTGACAGGAGACACACAGTCAGCCTTTTCTATCCACACATGTACTCGTGTCAAACACCAGTCAGCCAGGGAGGAGCAGGGAGGATTTCCTGGGGCCTGACCTGGCATGGCCCTGGCACAATCACTCTCCGCTGACAGGGGTCTCTGCAGTGAGGGGCCCCCAGAGATGGTGGTGGTGGGGGGGGGGTGTTGTCATGAGGATGGGGATGCTGATGCGGGCTCCGAGGGGAGAGAAGAGGCCGTGATCACCACCACGCCGCTTCAATTTTTATTACACTCGGCACCTGTCAAACTCGTCATCCCCGCCGCACGGAGACGAGAGCAGGACCCCACCCCAAGAGGATAGGAGAATAAAGAGAGAGGGATGACGGGAAGATGAAGAGGTGTGAGACGGAGGGAGAGAGAGATAGAGATAGAAAAAGAGAGGGGGGAGAGAGTGTTGGTGAGAAAGAGAGAGGGAGAGTGCAAGGATATAGAGAGGCAAACACCAAAGATAGAACGCACACGAGGAAATGACAGCCGCATGAAATGGAATCGTGACGGAAGTGAACAGGAAGAGAGTGAGGCTGAGGGTGGTGGGGTGTGTGAGTGGTGGTGGTGTTGGGGGGGGGGGGGGGTAGGGTAGTGGTATTGAGGAACTGCTTGAAAAAAATACAGATGAAGATGACAGGAGATAGAGGGAACATGAGACATTGAGGAAGAAAGCGAGAGAGACAGGAAAACCCAGTAAGCCGCTCTGTCCTCTGTTTGTTCTCTGCTGACTCTCTCGTATGGCACATCAAGCGCGCCGGCTCCCACAATGAACCTCGCGCAACTGCAGTCAAATTCGCCCAAAGTCCTTGCCGTGTTGTCTTCACCTCAGGCCCTCCAGAGAGCGTTTGAAAGGGCCCGAATTCCACAGTACGCTAGTCTTTCTTCACAGGAGTAATTGCTGTACACATGTAATAATAATGCAACGCAACGAGTCTGGAGCCATTTAGACGCCTCGCTGCAGTGCCCTCAGTGCGTACAAAGTAAGAGTACAAAGGCACGCATGTAATACTGTGCAAGAATGAAGACGTATACATTTGCACATGGTAACAGTCATGCTACTCTGGCTTTGAATGCATGTCGACTGTGGCTCTTTGAGAGCTTTGTTGGTACAATGGTCTTCTGCTCTCTTCTATTGTTCCTCTGAACTGATCTTTCTCCCCTTCCTCTGCCTTAATATGTCTTCTACACAGCATGTTGTGACACACACACACACTATTTGAGAGCAAGCTGTCTTCTATTATGTGTTGCATTATGGTATGGGTTTCTACTCTAATGTACAGTAATAAAATGGTACAAATTCCATTGGTATTTGGAACTATTTGGTTGTTATCAACCTCTTTAGCTTATTAATGTTTTCAAGATTATTATACAGTATATTTTCCACCCATATCAACCAATCCATCCATAATCCCTATTTATCTGTCCTCTATACATCAGTTCATCATTTACATGGCTGTTTCCTCTCTCCTCCTCTGTCCTCGCCTCTTGCCAGTGAATTGTCCTGTTGTCAGTTGGCAGATTTCATCCGGCTCGCAGTGCTAAGCTTTATGCCTGTGAATGCAACTCAGCATCTTGCGCTGTGCCATGTATAGTAAGGAGAGTGACAGCCCAGTTATGAATAGAGCTGCGCAACATCTGACATCGCTGTGCGTAACAGGTGTGTTTTTCTGTGTCTCAAATCCCTCTCATAATTAAGTTCTTATTGATGGACAGTTTTGTGATGGTGTTCTGCACAAGCTTTAACATGGAATGGGCTGGCTATATAGATCACTGTGGTCCTGTCATCAGCAACCTAGTTGCTTTTTGCATCAACCCATATCTAATGGGTCATATCTAACATTATAACATGACATTTCCATGTCATAAACATAGCCTGTTCCTAGTTATTATAACAGATGATGTCCAGTGATTTGACAGTCACGTGTGAATGTTAGTAATAATTGTTATGACAGGTTTAGGTTTTAGTTGTCATAACACTAAAATGTCACAGCATCACACTGCAGTGACAACTGACTATGGGGACTTTAACCCGTAATATCACAGGCCACACACTGACTTAACTCCTCCAACTGCCATGACTCATTTAAGACTTGGTTATGCTCAAATTAAGAGATATCTTTGCAAGTCTTCCCATTCCCAAACGTTGCAACTGAAGGCGTAAACCAGGAGTGCATCAGAATGCTGTAAATAATGTTCTCAATGTCGACTTTCAGTTCTCTTTTGGTTTGGCTTTGTTTATATAGGCTGCCCTGCCATGGACCTGGCTTCAGAGAATAATCCTTAAATACATGTATTATTAAACGTAACTTAATCACCAAACACCATGTGTCCATATTCACCATCTATCTCTATGCACCCCCCCCCCCCCCCCCCCCCCACACACACACACATGCACGCACACACACATGCATGCACACACACTGGATCAGTGCATATGAAGCACAGCTGTTGCTGTTGTACCATGCTGAAGGTTAGATGGACAGGTGGCAGGAAAGCGCTGATCTGCCCCGACCTAAGCCCAGCCATCCCCTCAACCCATATACCCTCACACACGAACACACACACTGATAGGAAACACACTCAAAGCAAACACACAAGCACTTACACACATATACAGAAAACACACACAAACACCCATGCACACACATACACACACATACACTCTCACAGGAACACATACACACACACACACACACACACACACACACACACACACACACACACACACACACACACAGCCTGGACCACCAGCCATCAGTGGCACAGTGCTGGACCACTGGGGTCAGCTTTAGTGAAATGGGCTTTTAACTGGAGCTGATGACCTGTGTCAGGGTGTAATACAGCTGGCCAGTGTCCAGTCAGCACACCGCGGCCCCACGCCAAGCCACCGCTCTCCGATTAATTATCGCACAGAGACCACATGTCACCCAAACAGCACACTCAGAGAGAGAGAGAGAGAGAGAGAGAGAGATGAAGGGGAGGGGGAGTGAGAGAGGGGAAAGGATGGAGGGATGGAGAGGGATAGGAGAGAGAGAGAGATAGAAGGGGAGGGGGAATGAGAGAGGGGAAAGGATGGAGGGGGGGTAGAGAGCTCTGTGGAGGCTAATGGAAATGTAGGAGGATGTGTATTGTGTTATGATGGGATTAAGGAATTGTGGATGTGTACTCCATTCATAGACACAAACAGTCACACACACACACAAACACATTCACGCACACACACACTCACACTCACACTCAAACACTTACACAATCTCTCTCTCACACACACATACACACAAGCATACTTACAGAAGGAGCTGCTCTCGTCCCTTGTGCCGTCCATGGTGCCGTCTGGCTGCATCTGGAGGTAGTAGCCGTGCTGGCTGTACAGACGGGTAACTATGCCTTTGAGCTGCGGCTCTGCAGAGAAATACCAACACCACAGGGTTATTACCAGGGTGTGTGTGTGTGTGTGTGTGTGTGTGTGTTTGTGTGTGTGTGTGTGTTTGTGGGAGAGAGAGAGAGAGAGAGTGTGTGTGTGTCTGTGAATGTTTGTGTTTGTGTGTGTGTGTGTGTGTGAGAGCGAGAGAGAGTGTTTGTGTGTGTGTGTGTGTGTGTGTGTGTGTGTTTGTGTTTGTGTGTGTGTTTGTGGGAGAGAGAGAGAGAGAGTGTGTGTGTGTCTGTGAATGTTTGTGTTTGTGTGTGTGTGTGTGTGTGTGAGAGAGAGAGAGAGAGAGAGAGAGTATGTGTGTGTGTGTTGTCTATGTTTCTGTTTTTTGTGTGTCTACTTGAGTAACTGTGCGGATGTGTGGTTGTCTGTGAGACTGTATCTGTGTGTCATTTGAGCGTGTTCGTGTTTGTCATCAGTCTCTGTTTTTCCCTCTGCACCAGGGACAGCAGGGGTAGATGTAGAAGGAAAGAGAGAGAGAGAGAGAGAGACAAAGGAGGAGAGAGTTAACAAAGCAAGAGCAAAAGATGGAGGCAGTGAAGAGCAATGGTCCCCTTGAGAGTGCACCCCTTGCTAGTGTGTGGGAGAGAGCTTCAGGCTAGAGCCAGGTTAACACGTTGGGTTTGTCAGGTAGCGGCTGAGCACCGTCTGAATTAACATAACCCACGCCTGCACCTCCACCACCACCACCACCTCCTCCTCCTCCTCCACCTTCACTCAAGTAGGTGAGGAGGCTCCCAGGGCTCAGGAGCAGCCGGCGTTGATGCTGAGGGGGAGAGGCAGAGGCTTGTGTGTTGAATAGATAGATGGTGCCAGGAAACAGGTGGCTGTGTGTGTCTGTCTGTTGCAGCAAAGTTTTGAACAGATAGTTTTAACTTTAGTATAGAGGTCAGTAAAAGTTCACTCTGGACCATTAGCGATGGACATTAATGTATTGAAAGACAAGATCCTCAGAGACAGAAGTTCTTTTTAAAAAATGAACTTCCTTTCTTGTCTGTAATACTTTTCAGGAATGTAATATATTTAATGGCAAGAAGAATATGTGGTATGCCGAACAAATATGGAGATATCTAAATAAAAGAACAAATCAAAGACATCCAACATTTCCCAATGCCCATTCCAAGATATTTGGGTTATGTCTGGCTTTATATTTGTGCACATTTGATAAAAGTCTCAACATTGATTTCACTTTCCTACATTCTATTTTTCTAGGGGTAAGAATGATTCAGTAGAAGCTATCATTGGTAAGTTTTTTCTTTTTTTATCCTATTTGTCTTTGTCCATTATTGTAGGGTTCCTATGAGCCACTTAGTGCTGGCAACACTAGCTTCTCATCACTTTTGCTGAATGCATATATAGCCTGAAAAAAACTCTGGAAAGTCTCTAAATGCATTCAAAATAGACTGCTGCAATTTGGTTTATTTCATGAGAGCCTATTAATATTCTTGAAAACTGAAACTTGAGCTTAAAGTATGTAAAGCCTTTCTTGAGGGAAATAACATGTATTTTCCATTGGCAACTAGGTTTTCTAAATTCACCATAATCCAGTAGAGTTACTGTTACCACCATCGGCACCCATAACTCCAAAACCCCAAGAGCCTAAACAAATGTGCATCAAGGCTGCCCAAATCACAGTGGCACAGTCAGAGAGAGGGCTGCCCTAATGATTTGAATGTATCACTACTACCACCCATTTACAGGGAGTCATTTTTCATACACATATGAAAGAAACAGGTTTTAAGATCATGTTTGAAAATGTTTTGGTCCTACACAATGCTCTCTCTCTCTCTCTCTCTCTCTCTGTCTGTCTGTGTCTCTGTATCTCTCTCTCTCCCTCTCATTCTCTTTTTTTAAATGTAGTTATACAACGCATTTTCTGGCACAATGGCTATTCAAAGTCAAAGACAAAGACAGACACAGACGACCTCAATAATGAGTCCATGGGCACTGCATGGCCACACAGACACAGCATCATGGCACACCATCCAACGGCCGTCTGTACAGTTTTCTGGGCAGACGCTGGAAAGCTAACCCACAAACCAGCAGCACGGTGGACTTCTGATAGCGACAAATCCTGGATCACTAGTTCTGAATTCCTGCGTACCCACTATCCAGATCGATGCAGCTAGCCATAGCATGGCAGCTTAGCAGCAGTCTTTCCCAGTCATGTTGGCAGAGTCCCAAGTGATCTCTCTGACCAAATACTGGAAGGGCACCCCTCCCATCAGAAGTTCAAACTTCAGGAAGGTGACGGATCTCAAAGGCCCTTGTAGTACAGTCAAGACACTTCAGCCCAACGGATGCACATCAACGTTTAGGGAGCCTTAACAATGGCTTTATGAGATATATGTTAATTATAGGCTTATATCATTAACATCATGGTACAACACACCAATCACCAAACAACATCAATGTAAAGGGTTTTAGTTCAACTTAAAGAGTACATTTACAATAGAACAAAACATTAGATTATAAAAATCATTTTTTAAACAATTAAGAAAAAAAACATGCCAGATGGAGAGACATGACTGTGTATCTGTAAACCAGCAACCATAACACCAAACACGTTTTAGGAAACACGTTCCAAGAAACACGGCCTAGGTTAAAAAGTTCATCATTTACACTGAGAGGATATTAGTAACTAAACTGCAATGCTCTTTCATAGTCCAACGGAATGAAGAAATACAAAAGATCCTTGCAGCTAAATATATTCAGCACTTTCTGTGAAAAATACATTGCGCATGCAGTGCATCTGAGGAATGCACATTAGTATAAGTTAAATAATACATTTATACATATAACAACTCATCAATCATGCTATCAAGAGGCAGCTGTAAGAATTTGTCCTCCAGATGTCATATATATCCGGTAGGAGAATTTTATTTCAGCATTGTGTAATGGTTTGCCAATTTCATTAGTCTCTTAAAACACCTCACAATTCACAGACAAATCCACTTCCTCAAAAAATACAGGACTGCAAAGTCATTGCCTGCTTCATTGAGCAAAACTATTTGCTAAATTCCTTTGTAACATCAATTTCTTTCTAATTGACTCAAGGCAAGGTTAATTGCCTAACATTACTCCGCCATGCAAACACAGTCCCTCGGACGCCATTTTGAACTCAATTCCCTGGGCATGCTAATCTTAGCTCGACACTCCACTCTGAAGATACTACATTAAAACTGCATTAGACAGTTTCCCGCTTTGAGTTCCATAATAAATCCACGGCAGCCATAAAAACTGAGACAAGGACACGTGTCACGGTGTCAAATGTTGTTTGTGCGTTTTTATTTTCGTGGAAAGACACAGTGCATGCACACGAGGAAGAGCCGTAGAACTCTAGGAGCATTTGCAAGCCAAGAAAGACACAAATGGCAAACCCAAGTGACACACCTCAAAAATTCTCAAGGAAAACTGCCTCTTACAATGTAATCAAATGTTGCTGCTAGGCACAGACCCTTATTTTGATGTGATAATTGATGGCACCTGAATCAAAGCCATTTACGATGACATAGACATATTATTCAATCAACATTATTTCAGATGAAAAAAAAAAATAAAGGCCGCAGTGCACATAACCTATTCACCTATCCACACTTCCCTTTGAAAGTAAATCAATGTCACAGTGCATGCAAACCATTAGCCCATAGGCCTACACTCTGAGAGTATCGAAATATCACAACGCGAAGTTAATACAGTGCACAATTTCCTACCTATACCTCACTGTGAAAGTGATTCATTTTTAGTGCAGGGGAACTATTCGCCCATACATACCTCCCATTGCAAGTTAACTCAATTTCACAGTGGTCCGAAACCATACTCTCTCGCTCTCTCTCGCTCTCTCTCTCTCTCTCGCTCTCTTTCTCTCTGTCTCTCTGTCTCTCTATCTCTCTATCTCTCTCTCTCTCTCTCGCTATCTGTCTCTCTGTCTCTCTATCTCTCTATCTCTCTCTCTCTCTCTCTCTCTCGCTCTCTCTCTCTCTCTCTCGCTCTCTTTCTCTCTGTCTCTCTGTCTCTCTATCTATCTCGCTCTCTCTCTCTCCCCCGTGCTCACCCAGGGTGGGGTATTTTTAGTGAGGTTTTGGGTCAGTGGCGGACTAAGCTGCGTGCGAGCAGCGACTGCCTCCTGGCCCATAAATGATGCATTAGGATCACACGTTTATTTGTGACGGGGCGCCACGGGAGGAGAACGGAGGCTGAATGTTTCATGAGCGCGCTCCCTCCGGCCTACTTTGTGTTCATTTGATAAAGGGAGTTTTTAAAAAAAAAAAAAAAAAAGAAGTAGAAGAACCATCATCACACACACACACACACACACACACACACACACACTCCACTCACTACCCCCGCCCGTGCCACTGCGGCAGGATAAATGATCTGTTTCGCTTGAAGCCCTCTACACACTCATGCTGTTCTTAAATCGTGGAGCTCACTCTTTTGTCTTCTTACTCTTTCTCTCTCCTTTCTCTTTCTCTTCCTCTCTCTCTCTCTCTTTTTCCCTCTCTCTAACCTTCTGTCATTCCATCTCCAGCATCTCTCTTATGTCACTACTTCTGTCACTGAGGCTATGAGTTGGAGGTTGACATCACGACAGTATCAAATGCCACACCCAGACATGTGTGGATGTGTGTGTGTGTGTGTGTGTGTGTGTGTGTGTGTGTGTGTGTGTGATCACTCAACTCCTGCTGTGTGTGTCAGTGTATGTGAGAGTGAGTGTGTGTTTGTTTGATGATTCCAAATGTGTGATCATCCATTCATAGATAAAACACACACACACACACACACACACACACACACACACACACACACACACACACACACACACACACTGACTATCCCACCACACCGCTGCTTGAAGCAAGTGGAGTTAAACTTGGAGAAAAGAGAGCGTCAGGAAGATGGGAGACTCCGAGGGGATTGAGCTTGGGGAGGGTGTTTCCTCATACGCTCGTGCGTGCGTGCGTGCGTGCGTGCGTGCGTGCGTGCGTGCGTGCGTGCGTGCATGTGTGTGTGTGTGTGTGTGTGAATCCCATGGGAGGCCCTGTCTGTCCTGCGTCACACCATCACTCACATTGCAGAGCTCTGCAGAACCTGCTGAACTTTTCCCAGGACCCGGAGAGAGCCCGTATTGATCACACCCCCGCACTTCCTGATAAAGCAGCCACTGACACCATGGGGTTGGAGATCACAGTGTGTAGAGTGTGCGTCTGTGTGTGTGTGTGTGTGCGTGTGTGTGTGTGTGTGTGTGTGTGTGTGTGTGTGTGTATAGAGTGTGTGTCTGTGTGCGTGTGTGTGAGTGTGTGTAGAGTGTGTGTCTGTGTGCGTGTGTGTGTGTATGTGTGTGTGCGTGTGTAGAGTGTATGTCTATGTGCGTGTGTGTGTGTGTCTGTGTGTGTGTATGAGAGAGAAGGAGAGAGTGTGTGTGTGTGTGTGTTTGCATGTGTGTGTGTGTGTGTGTGTGTGTGTGTGTGTGTGTTTGTATGTGTGTGTGTATGCATAAGTGTGTGCATTTGCATACAGATAGATCATGTTGTCTTGCATGTATGCACCTCATATGAGAGGTCTTCCAGTGAGTTCAGATATCAGTCCCAGAAAGAAAATTGATAACTAGCTGCAGGAACATGGGTGCTTACAGCTGTTGATTTAAAGACTCCTCTCTTCTCCCCCCCCCCGCTCTCTCTCTCTCTTTTGGCGTTTTATCCCCCCGTCTCCCATATTCACATCAGCTCGCCCTCACTGCCACTGGCTGGCTCTCTTTCTCTATCTAATATCCACTGAGTTATGTGGGCTTTCATACCGGCCAATAACACCATACATCACCCAATCAGGGCAGGAAAGCAAGTCATTACATGGCCGTGGGGTGAGAGAGAGGTGGGGAGAAAAAAGGGAGAGAGAGAGAGAGAAAGAGAGAGAGACAGAGAGAGAGAGAGAGAGAGAGGAGGAGGAGGAGGAAGCAGGAGCCAGTTATACGAGGAGGGTGGGCAAAGTGGGGGCGAGTGGAGGAGGTATACGGAGAGAGAAGGAGATGGGGGGGTTGACACCATCATTTCATTAGAGGAGATGGCTCTGTACAAGGCGGAAGGGGGGCATAAAGCAGGCGTTTTTACGTGGGCGCTCGATAGACAGCTCTGCCTGGACGCGGAGGCTAATCACAAACTCCGCCGGCTGTCGAGCTGCCCACCGAGACTGATGATTCACTTATGGCAGCCACTCGTCCATCCATCCAGCACTAAAACAAATGCACACATATACATACACACACACACACACACACACACACACACACACACACACAGAAACACACACACACACACACACACACACACACACACACACACACACACACACACACACACAGAGAAATACACAAACAAACGGAAACATACACAACATACACAAACATACACATGCACACACACACCCACATCACTTATGCCACATCTTCACACAGACACACATCCTTGTCAAGGTAGAAATCGGCTCCTCACCATTAGCTTTTCTGCTGACGCATGCTGACAGGGATGCCTACTTTAAAACACTCCTGCCGGCACCCTTCAAGGTTCCTTGGTGTATCCATCCTGTCAGTCTAGATCCTTTACAGTAGCCATCTACTGCCAATGACAGCTCCTTTACCGTGATTTCTAGGCATAAAAACCTAGAGCGTCACATTATGATGGCCTTTATAGAACCTGTCCAGCAGTACATCTAGTAGTCTTGTGCAGTATTTGGGCCGGCATGAGGACAACTCAAACTCAGACAAGCCATGCAGACTATTTGAAATGCGAAAAAAATCTGTGAAAATGTAACATGGCATGACCTCCTCCCACCCCCTTCCACTCTCTAGTCAACTTGCTTCAGTCCAGCACCAGAGAGCCATTACGCGTTCGAGCACCGGTGCCAGGCGACAGGCCATTCTGAGCACATGCCTTTACGGCACTAGTGTGGGCAAGTGGACGATGCCCGGCGGTGGCACCCCCAGCGCAGATGGCGAAGTGGCTCTTGACGGCACTTCAGCCGCGGCTGTTTGGTCTGCCGCCTAAGTGCCACTGCGGCGGGGGGAATTAGTGGTGTAATGATGGTTGTTACCGTTAGCAACATGTCAGGCAAACAGGCGATGGGGAAAGGGTGGGGTTGGGGGGGGGGGGGTGGGTATTGATGTTTACTGATAGCTTCTAGCTCTTTAATTAGATAGAGAGGGGATGGGAACAGGGACTGGGGAAAGAGGAGAGACAGAGCGCATGGACGTGGGAGATGCGTCAGGCTAGAGGGGGGAAAACAAGCGGACATTGTGTGTTTGGGAAAGTATGTGCTCTATAGACAGGGTTGAGTATGTTTCTGTTTGAGTTTGTGTGTGTGTTTGGGAAAGTATAGACAGGGTTGAGTATGTTTCTGTTTGAGTTTGTGTGTGTGTTTGGGAAAGTATGCGCTCTATAGACAGGGTTGAGTATGTTTCTGTTTGAGTTTGTGTGTGTGTTTGGGAAAGTATGTGCTCTATAGACAGGGTTGAGTATGTTTCTGTTTGAGTTTGTGTGTGTGTTTGGGAAAGTATGTGCTCTATAGACAGGGTTGAGTATGTTTCTGTTTGAGTTTGTGTGTGTGTTTGGGAAAGTATAGACAGGGT
>NW_027468870.1:11537078-11559578 GCF_046254945.1 Alosa pseudoharengus
ATTTCAAACCAGAAAAGGTGAGTGTGTGTGTGTGTATGTGTGTGTGTGTGTGTGTTTAACTCTCTCCCGCTCTCTCCTGTGTTGAGGGCCCTTTGAAGCTGACGATCACCCGGGGCGAGCTCTCCTCGGAAGCCTCTCAACGATTTCCGGTGATTCGCTTTGCTGAGCTCCCAGTCTTTTTTAACCTCCATCATTCTCTCTTTCTCTTTCCCTCTCTCTCTCTCTCTGCCTCTCTCTTTCCCTCTCCCCACCAATGCCCACTGTCCTCTCATCACGTCATGGCAGCTTCACGCTGTCTCGTTCCAAACACCCCCAAAGAGCTCTTCATATACTTAAGAGTCTAATAGCCTGAGATCCAAATGCAACTGATGGCCACTCTCTTTCTCTCTCTCTTTCTCTCTCTTTCCCTCTCTCTCTCTCTCTGGCATAGGAAATCACTTGTACATGCACACATGGCTAGAAAAGCATGATGGACAAGTATTAGTACGTCCACCGTCAGATTGTCTTTGGGGAAAAGAACACAGCATATTCATCACAGACATGAGGTGCAGTTAGCGCTCCAAATCCTCACAGTACATTAGCATAATGCTGGACACCAAATTGATGCGCTCAAGAGGAGGGCCACTTCAGTCTGAGTGAGCTTTTTCTGCTACATTACGCACTGAGGAGGGAGATTTGGTCTGATAGGCTTTTTTTGGTCAATGTGTTTTTCTGTACTTAAAAAAAAAAATAAAAAAAACACTTGATCACACTCTCTCCCATTTCAGTCTTGAAAGACTTCTTTTTAAGAAATGTTCTCTTGTGTGTGAGAACCCTCTAGCTTTGAGAACTCTCCGTCCCTGCCGTTACAGCATATTGTCACAATGCCCACTGTAATCCTGCATTGACTTGAGAGCCCCAGGAAAGATAACAACGTGATGGGTTTTTCCACAAAAATAAAAAAAGCTCTGTTCCTGTTCGTCACCTTCTCATCTGTCATCCCTCATTCCCCCTCTCTGCGACACAACCTTTCAAAAAGGTTGTTTAACTTCGTTTTCCGTAGGAGAACCCACCCTGCATGCCAATGAGAACCTTTTCCAGAAGTGTAAATAGCAAATTTGGCAGCGGGTTCTGGAAACATCCACCCTTGTCCTTGAAGGAGCATCGTCTGAGTCGGATGCCAACTCTACCCTTTCAGCTCTGCATCGCAACTAATTGGGTTGGACGGGTCAGACATATTTGAAGATAATGGGTTTCTCAGCACCAAAAGAATGTCCCTCATTGAGACAGAATGGGGAACAAAGAGAGGTACCCTTTGTTTCCCTCAAATAAAGAAGTTGTGACTGTGATCCTGTGTGTGTGTGTATATGTGTGTGTGTGTGTGTCTGTGTGTGTGTGTCTGTGTCTGTGTCTGTGTCTGTGTCTGTGTCTGTGTCTGTGTGTGTGTGTGTGTGTGTGTGTGCGTGTGTTTTTTTTTTTGTGAACATCTTTGTCTACCTCCCACGTTTACAATCCCTTGTCTGTGCCGATTTATATGTCTCTTTACCTTTGCAACAACAACAGCATAATTTAGCTTTCTCTCTCTCTCTTCTCTCTCTCTTTCTCTCTCTCTCCCCTTCATCTTCCTCCCACCCACACTGTAAACATCACACTTGCCACCCTGTCCTCTTCTCAGAAAAATATGGCACATTACATTTGGACCGAGGCTGCTGTGCTGTCTGCTCCTCCCACGGTTGACGCGGTTACAGACGTGTTGCCGTGGATGCAGCATCCTCCGCGGTGAAGGCCCCGCAGGCCATTCAGCAGTCACCGCACCGCCTCATCTTGATAAGGGAGTGCGGTGTAATTATAGGCGCCGCGCGACTGAGCAGCCAAGGGCGTTTTTCATTCGGCGCGAGGAGAGCTAGGGCCCAACTGCCAGGGCTTTCCTCGCCCTTCATTAGAAGGACTCCCTGCCGGTCCTCTCCTCCTCTCTCCATTCCCAATGCTATTTGAATCTTTGTCTCTATAGTACACACACACACACTCACTCAGACTCACACAGGTTCAGACACACACATAAAGAGCGAAACAGAGAGAGAGAGAGAGAGAGAGAGAGAGACACACACACACAGTCTTCTCAGTTTGTGTCTCGACCCATGCAGTTAGCCAAAGTGAAATGTCAGGATTAGATGAGGAGAGTTTCCCCACTCTGGAAACAAACTCCTCGAGGGACCTGTCAAGGATGACACCCGGGGGTTTTGCCACTTGTGATAACAGGCATGTTGAAATACCAATTAGCCCATTTCACAAGATGGGGCCGCTGTGTAAATCAACTTCCTGTGGAACAGCACTGTCCCATAGACAGCAAAAGAAAAGTCCACAGGAAAGACAAAAGCAGGAAGAAGTTTTACCCTGCCAATTAAGGCATCATTAACATCAACGAGGCCGGACACCTGGACACTGTGAAATAGGCTTATTGGGTATCTATCTATATATGTATATATACTCTGTCCTCTCAGTGAATACTAATGTTTGTCCATCAGGGGATTGCCATAGCTGCTGAGCTAAGATCTAGCATGTCACTGCATGTTTCACATGTCCTTTTCAACAGTGTTCAAAGCCTCCGGGCAGCAGTCCAAGAGATTTGGGTGATGTCTCTTCTGTGACTTCAAACGGCATGTTGCTGAGAGGTTATAAGGCATATGGGTCATTTTGACTTCCTGTGGGGAGGTGTTAAATCGTGAGTTTTGGATATGCTGGAGAGTTTTTAAACGATGTGTTGGGTCACTATTTTCATACATGGGGATTTCTTTCGCTCCTCCTTCCCTTTTATTTTCCTATGGGATTTGTTTCCATTTCTCCAGCAATTAAACAGTGATTCTACAATATGTAAATACACTCATACACATAAATGCACTCACACACACACACACACACACACACACACACACACACACACACACACACACAAACAGACATACACAGAGATGTAGACACACTCAAAGAATCCAGAACACTGTGATGAAATAAATTCAAGGTGAAAACTGTTTTCATTCCATTTAGGTATATCTGTCCTGTTTTAACATGCTCTGTTTTCTCTCAGTTGTTTTCTCTCTGTGCTCTCTCTCTCTCTCTGTATCTCTTTCTCTCTCTATCTTGCACACTCTCCACCCCACTCCACCCCCTCCACTCCTTCCTCTCTTGTTAGAGGTCAAACTCAATCTGTCCTTGTCACGTTTAATCAAAGTATCCACAAATTCAATTTCAGCCGTTACGAGTGAGGGGCTATCAAGGCGTTCTTTGTCACTCGCGATGTATTTAGGACGAAAGACGAGAGATGTGGGGGGTGTTTTGCTGTGGTTATGTGTTTACTCATCACTCCATGAGTAAATAAGCTTTAAGGTGTGAGCCAAGACCTGGCAAGGCATCATCTGAACCACACACCCCATAGCTTTGAACACACACACACACACTCACACAAGGACTGCTGCCAGAGCTTGTCAACTCTCCTATGTACCGAGGCTCTAAATCCGGGCGACCCTAATTTGTTTGTATCATTATTGGGATTTTATACCCTCTTCCAATAATAGACTCTCAGTGAACCAGCCTGCTGCTCGTGGCGCACATCCGTTTGGGTGACGCTTCAGCTACATTAAGCCAGATGTAAATTAAGCGTTCCTTCATCTACTTTCTATATTCTTCTAACTGACATAATATTAGCTGTAGCAGACATCGGCAATAACCACGACCGCAGCAATCTCGTCACCGGCCGTGGTAATGATAATTGGGTTGTCCTGGTCTGGCATTGAGTTATCATCTAGTTGTCAGAGGGGTAAAGAGCATTTGGCATGGTGCCAGGCGTCCTGAGATCTCTTCCCCCCTCCTCTCTCTTTCTCTGTCTCTCTCTCTTTCTCTCGCGTGCGCTTTCTCGCTCTCTCTCGCTCTCTCTCGTTCTCTCCCTCTCTCAGACAGAATTACTCATAATCTGAGTGCTGCTGTTCCGGTTCTGTCTCTACCTGTCGGTGGGAGCTGTCCTCTATCTGTCGGCTGAAGACACAGCGCAGGGCCAAAGGCTATTTTAGTCGGGGAGCGCTGAGCCCTCTTCCAAACAATGGCAGCAAAAACAGGAATAATAAAAAAAGAAATAGAAAATGATAAGGTACGTAAATAGGAATCACCCCAATTCCCCTACCTCTAATTGTCTACTCTCACGGAGACTGAAAAAAAAAATCTTGTACAGATTATAACCCCCCCCCCAACCAACACCACCACCATTCAAATCTTCCCCGTTGCGTAAGGGGCATAATCTGCCGCTTCCATCTTTCCTGTGTCCTCATTATCAAACAGCAGAGAGAGAGAGGACCAGATGATGGTGATGATACCCCCCTTCTCGGTTTCCAAACTAATCGGATCGGATCCGTTAGCAAATGAATCGTGGCTGCCCAGGCCTCCAGCTGTTCTTGGCACTGGTGGAGGTGCATACGACCAAAAAACCCAGAGGTCAGGCACAGACAAAAGTTTGAAAATCGCACAGGAAGGGGGAATATCTCTCTTTCTCTCTCTCCCTCTTTCTCTCTCTATCCATCTATCTTTCAATTGTTCAAGTTGGCCTGGGACAGTTACCAGATGTACACCCTTTTCAGTCAACAAAAAAAGCCTTTGCTTGAGGGACCCTAATGAGGATCAGGCTACACACTCAAGCACATGCACGCACACACATATAACTGATTAAAAGCATGTTTGCCCCGATTTGCGTTTGGTGTTTGCAATTCCACTCTCCAAATAGCCATCTCCCGCGACGCACGGTAATTAACTGACACGGCCGTAGGTGCGCAGATTGATTCGGCACGACGAGCTGTGACTCGTCCCAGTCAACGTTAGTGCCCAATTACAAGTGCTGCCGTTATCTGTAATGATCGTCATTCACATGTGGATCTTCCTCCACGCCTCATTATGACATACATTAAGCGCCTGGCTGAATATGTGACTGACGCACCGTGTTGTATGGCAGTGAGGAACCTTATAGACTCTCGTTTCCTAGCACAGCGACTGCTGTGAGAGAGAGAGAGACAGGAATGAAAATTGGTAGTATGACGAGGCAGTATGCCTTTTGGATTGATTTACGCCCCGGCGTCATTCACGATGGGAGCCTCATAACCAAACTGGAAAGGGGGAGAAAAAGGAGCTTTATTAAGATAAAGTGTTCTAATGGCTCAAAGGAACTTCAAAGGGGTGTAATAAGAAAGGCATTAAGGTGAACCGGTGCGATAAGAGTTAGATTATGATGAACTGCAGTGATATGAGGCATCACAGACTTGAGGGTTGAGTCCATTCCCCTGACAGGAGAGGCATAAACCTCTATCTGGCTAATAATTACCTTCAAGACCCTGAATCTCTCACCCCCTGAAAAACATTATTCAGAGTGAGCACCAAAGAATGTTTTTTTTTTCATTCACATTCTTTGAACTATTTAAGAAAAAAAACACTATATGGGGGGGGGGGATACGGCAGTGTGTACATGAAGGAGACATTTTTCATTCCACTACTTTGATAAAGGAGCTCCCTTGGGTCCTCTTTGGATGGTAAATAAGATACAAAACATCACATGCAACAACAACAAAAACACTATTCCAGTGTTTGAGACCAATGTCAAATATGTTGTTGAAGGCCTCTATATTAAGTGTGCCATTACTTATGCATTGCGCCCAGTATATTGTCACACTATAACGCTTTGTTATACGGATTGGCTTGTATCCGTTTACACCACTGAGAGGACCCCCCCCCCCCCCCCCCCCTGTATTCACCGGCCACATTTCTCTTGGTGCAATAAATTCTCACCTCTGACTCCTCCCACCACTACACCCGTCCCTCTCCAAACCCTCCAGCTCCTTGTCTAGCTCGGCCACACAGACAGCCTCATTCAAATTCAATATCAATTTAGGAGGGTGTAACTGTATAATCATAGACTGTTTCATTAAGATTCACTAAGTTGGAGTTATTTAGCCAGATCCCATATACAGGTTGAGCATGTATTCCCCTGATTAAGGGCTCTCAGTAGATATCTCTAGGGACCACTTAGTCTTGTTTTATGGCTATTGGTGAGAATCCTTTTAATAGCCCTCTATGAG
Source organism: Alosa pseudoharengus (assembly GCF_046254945.1). NCBI lineage: Eukaryota > Metazoa > Chordata > Actinopteri > Clupeiformes > Clupeidae > Alosa > Alosa pseudoharengus. Next base: position 11,543,168 of record NW_027468870.1, read on the forward strand.
TGAAAGGCCCTCGATTTTTCCTGATATGGGACTCGTCTGGCCACTTCAACACACACATGAAGGAGACTGACTGGAGTGATGGGTGGGCATCTCTTACACACACAAATGTCCAATATGCAAGAGTGCTACTGCTATTGAAATATTATTCTATGGTCTGTGTCTCCTTGATGTCTTTGACCTGTTTATTTTTCTCCTTCCTTGCACTGGTGTTATTTTTTTATATATAAATATATATATATCTGTGCCTCTCTCTTCTCTGCAGTATCACACAATCTTCCTCTATTACCGCTCAGCATCTCTTCTCCTATCTTCACTTTGACTTCCATTCCTCTCAAAACCCTCCCTTCCTCTTCTGATCTCTCTCTCTCTCTCTCTTTCTCTCTCTCTCTCTCTCTCTTTCTCTCTATCAGGTTCTCTTCCCCACTCCACTCATCCACTCCTTCCTCCCACTCATCCCCCTCCCCCCTCTCTTTCTCCCTCCTTCTCTTCCTCTCCCTCTATTTCTCCCTCCTTTTCCCATCTCTATCTCTCCCTCCTTCTCTCCCTCTCCCTCTTTACTCCCTCCTTCTCTCTCTCTCTCTCTCTGCTTCTCTGACCCCTGCCGCTGTCACTGTTCTGATGGGCCGCTACCCAACACTGTGCAGTCCGATCAGGTGTTGTCGACTAAGCGAGTTGAGGGGCCCATCCTTTGCGGTCAGCTTAATGTTATCCTGACTATCCTCCGCTGGGCCCTCTATTTGTGACCAGGGCGTGCGCGCGCCACAACGCCTCGCGCCGCCTCTCCTCTCCTTACTGGGCCTGACCCAGTCCAACCCAGGCCTGGCCCACCCCTGCTCTGTGCTCCACAACACCTTTCTGTCCCGACCAGTCGATATTACCTGCTGCTGATGCCTTTACTACGGCTCAGGTGAGAGACAAAAGGGCTCTCACTCTCTCCTTTCCTCTCTCCTTTCCATTATTTCTGCCTTTTCTTTTACTTTTTTACTTCATCTCTTTATCTGTCTTTTTTTCACTCTATCCTAATTTTCAGCTGTACCCTTTATGTATACATTCCCTACTATATCTCCCAAGTCCTTCTGCCTGCATAAATCCTACTGTTTTCCACATGGAGCGATACTACATTTTCTTGATACATTATGGCCACCTATACTTTATATCTTTGCAAACCAATAGTGCATAAAACAGCAATTTTATTTGTCTGTTATGTCTTTTCCCGCACACACAACACAGACCTTAAAGGTTGTATCAGCGATTTCAGGCCCAAAAAAGACCCAAACATAAATGATCACATTCATCTAATCTTTCCTAACGATCCGCTAGCTGTCTGCCCCATAAGCAGGCCGTCAAAAAAACACGTCTCTGTAGGCAGCCTAGGCTCCGAGATCTGTACACAAAAACAATTGCTACCAACAAGGGTTGGCAACCCACTTAAAGGCAAAATAAAGTGTTTCAACCAATAACCGACGAGATGCACGCTCAGGAGAGTTTTAATTGCACGGGAGGGAGGGGGAGGGAGTAGAGAGCTAGCTGTCTGTTTTGTTTGAACATCAACAGAAGTGACGTATCCCCGCTATCGCTGATACAACCTTTAAGTGTGATCATGTTTGTGCGTGAGACGGACTATGTGTTTGTTTAAAGGGAGCACTTTTCTGCACTTCACATCTCCAAGCGCGATTCCTTGGCGGCCAAATGGAGAGGATGATTATCGATTAATCGGCATTCAGTAATGAGCTTCATGGGTCTGAGACAGAGGGGAGACTGCCCGATCAGCCAGGGACTTAGAGCGCTGGAGTGTAGTGCAAAGGAGGGAACGGAACGATCGAGAGAGGGATAGGTGGTAGAGAAAGAGAGAGCGAAAGAGAGAAAAAAGGACAGGGTAGGGGAGAGTGTGAAAGGGGTAAAGATAGACGGAACATTTGAGAAAAAAAGGAGCTAAAAGGCTGAGAGGTGGAGAGAGGAGGAGGAGAGAAGAATTGGAGCGGGGGAGAGTGCAAGTGAGGTAGGGACAGATAGAGAGTCAGACTGACAGAGAGAGATAGAGAGAGAGAGAGAGAGAGAGAGGGAAGAGGGGTAGAGGACAGAAGTGGGAGCAGAGGAGGCGTAAAGAGAGCCAAACCCATTCGTTACATTCTGAGAGCCAGCGACTGACACGTGCGGTGAGGTGCTCTCTCGTGCGATGCCCGCTGCCCACTGCCTGCCAGGCCCCGGCGGAGGGAGACGAGAGGTGCGGGGGGGGGGGGGGGGGGCGTGATGCGACAGCAGCGGCAGCAACATCAACAGAAGTGGCAACAGTAGCAGCAGCGACGACGATGGCAGTGCTGGCAGTGACCCCCACCTCACAGGCACAACCACCACCCCCTCACACACACACACAGACACACACACACACACACAAAATAATAATGAAACGCCATTCCCACACATATGTGCCACAACACACGGCATGGCCACGGATCTCATCCATTTCATCTCTAAAAGCCCTCGTGGTTGAAAGCTCAGTATTTGTCAGCGTGACAGTGTGACGGGTGAGAGAGCGAGAGTGTGTGTGTGTGTTTCGCACAAGAGAGAGACAGACAGAGAGAGAGAGACACACAGAGAGAGAGAGAGAGAGAGAGAGAGAGATAGTGAGAGGACACACAGGGAATGAGTGCCTCTGGGGATCCGGGGCCTGCACAAATGGCCCAGAAAACTGGGTTTTCAGTCCTGCACATCAAAGAGATGAAACGCTCGCTAGAACTATTTCCTCCGCTCCATTACGAGAGTAGGCGTGTGAAAAAGCCCCTCAGTGTGATTGTGAGTGGACCGGGAGTGTGTCTGGCTATGGGAACATTTGTAGTTTTACTCTCGCTTTTTTTTCTCAATATGCTGTAATATACAACTACATTCCTATTAGGCTGCACACTGACACAATGCTGCCATGTTGTTCTGCTCTGCAGATATGGAAGCAGCAGCGCGAGGCTCCAGGACTATTGGGCTTCCTGAGAGACAAACGGAATGTACATACATACATAAATTAAACTCCAATCCCCACCAAAGACCTACATACTGTAAACACACACACACACACACATACACATATTCACAGTGCTCACACACATACAGTATGCAAAGCACACACACATGCACATGCACATGCACATACACAAACTCACTGCTTGGGTGAGCAACCCACTGATGCAGTTTGTTGATTAGAGCACATATACATGATTTATATCCCTGTCAGTCATCAATTTACGTGTGGAAATATTATGACAGTAAACACAATGTATCCATCTATCCATCTCCTCCTCTATTTGTCGTACTACTCCCTCTCTCTCCTTCTCCTTCTCTAACTCTCTATCCCTCTCGTCCTCTGTCTTTTCACTTTGCATCTGGATTTGTTTATATATATATATATATATATATATATATATATATATATATATATATATATATTATATTTGATTGTTTGATAGAAAATTAGTCACAGCATTCCATTTCAAGGCAAGCAATATCGCCACAAAATGGTTGCAAATTACATGCTAATCAAACACAAGATAAAATTGTGTTCTTAATTGCACAGAACTCCCCTTTTAGGTTGGCTCGAATGCATGGCTAATCTCTGAATGCCATGCTTAGTAACCACAGAAATGGGAACGGGCTAAAAGCCCTTCTCGAGAGAAGAACGCCCACATGAGCATCATCCCCAAAACTTGTATTTCCCCATGGCTTCTGTAGATGCTGGGAAGGATGTGCACAAGGCTAATATTGGCTCTTTAAAAAACCTACAGCAGGATCCAGTGGCACCAGTGGCAAGGTTATGCCTGGAATGTATCACAGCAAATGATTCATCACAGGTATGTGCAAACACACACACACACACACACACACATCATTTCTATAGGGAAAGGTTGAGGATAAAACATAATTAAGCAGTCAGTTATTGTATTGCTGTTGTATAATTCTACACAATGCATTCATCCATCTTAAACACATATACACAAAAACAAATGAGTGTGTATAGACACACACACACACACATTCACACACACACATAACTCTATTAATTAGCCACCCACAAGAAGATAGCATAGGTGAAGGCTGCCAGAAACAGTGTGTGCATAGGGCATTTGTAGATGAGGTAATTCACAGCATCACAAAGCCTCTGCCAATACTCGGTCAGATTACAGTATGCACTATTAGAGGGCTATTATTAGGGTTAGTGTAGAGTGGTGAGATACTTTGGCATGTTCCTGTGAGGTGGTTATGGGTTGACCCTTGACTTCAGTGTTGCAAGTTACCTTCAAACAAGGCTTGTGAATGGATAAAGCTCATCACTGTAGTTTAGTCAGTTTTGAAAGGCACCAATATGACCTTCTCATTTCATATGAGGGAAGGAATTAGACAATGTTGATGGCCATGTTACATAAATGAAAGAGAATGAACGCAAATGGTCCAGAAATGCAAGTGTCTTCTCCCACTGGAATACTCAGCCCCTCAAAGACCCACACAAGTAGCGAAAGGATAACCACCTACCCGGTCTTAATTCCGGCCGTCTTCTTCGACCGCCACATAATCGAACTTTATTGATGAGAACGAGGATCTGTTTCTGGCAAAGGGACTTGTTGCTCTTTTGGCAGACTTTGCGCTTGTTGGCTACCGGTCGGTTGGCGTGGTCGTCCTTGACGGCCCGTTTCTGTCGAATGAGAGAGCTGGCAAGAGCTGCCATCTTACCCCCCTCTCACCTTTGGGAGGGGGGGGTCTGTTTCTGGCCTCGCACCTCCCGGCTGGCTAGATTGTCACTCAGTAGTCTCAGAAGAAGACAGACCCCCCTTGATGAGGGTAGTGGAAGGTTCAAAGGCAGTCACTCGAACAAGTAGGGTTTCCCCGAAGCGGGACGAGGTAGAACCACCAATCTCCGACCAGACTCAGTTATCAAAGGCTTTGCCCTTCACTCTCGGTGTAAACCCAGCCCAGAAAATAAGCAAGTAAGGACAACGAAAACAGTAACAAAAATACACCATACAAGTCAATATTTAGAGAGGTCCATAAAGAAAAGGCAGATGAGAGTTTGGTCACATTTTTATAAAAGGGCAGTCCGTCGGGACAGAAAAGCAACGATTGCGACATGGTCCTCGTAGCCGCCTCACCTCCCATGTCATCGTGCTCGTGAAGGTTCCCAACCGTGGGTGGAAGGTAAAGGTAAACTTTAGCTCGTCGCTCTCTCGAGCTCGGAGCGTACTGGAGGGCTCGTTCTCTGTCAAGTAAACAATCCAGGCTAGGGCACGCCACTCTCCTCAAGCACGAAAAGTTCTCCCGACACACACAGAAATGACAACACCAGAAAATTTGCTCAGGAAAAGATACTGGAAATGATAATATCATCCATATATATATATATAAAAAATACAATTTGCTTACAAATGACAAATTGTGGAAGTGGATGAATCACATTCGGAGAAGCCGGGAGAAGGAGTCAGCTGAGAGATCAGTAGATGGTCACACCATGAAATCCCTCATGTGCAGTCTAACTTTGCTTCTCCCCCCGGAAAGAAAAAAAGAAAAAAGAAAAAGAAAAAAAAAACAGCCAGATGAAAAGCCGGAAGAGTAATCCAGTGTAGTTAGATCCAGAGGCGACACAGCAGACAGGACGAAAGAACCCGCGATGGAGGGAGGGAGGACCAGCGACGGATAAAAGAATGGACAGAGAGAGAGATTTCCCTTTACGTCTCCTCTGACATGCTCTCTCTCTTTCTCTCTCTCTCTCGCTCTCTCTCTCTCTCTCTCCCAACAACCCTTACCTACACAGCCCACCCCCTCACCCAGAACCAGCGTGTGTGTGTGTGTGTGTGTGTGTGTGTGTGAGAGTGTGTGTGTGTGTGTGTTTGTGTGTGAGTGTGTGCATGAATTCCAGCGGCTACCACCAGTAGAGGTGACATTCATGAGAGAACGAGAGAGGGAGGGGAGGAGAGAGGGAGGGGAGGAGGGAGAGAGAGAGAGAGCGCGATTGAGCGCTTGAGTGAGTGAGTGAGTGAGAGAGAGAGACAACAGAGGGAGGGGGGAAAAAGAGAGCAAGCGAATGAGCGAGGGCAGAAAGAACAGAGATGAAGACGGAATTAGAGAAAGACAGAAGGAGAGGAGGAACAGGGGGAGCATGTGTGCGAGAGAGCGAGACGAGGTGCACACACACATGCACACACACACCCACATCACTGTGCCCAGGACAGTTAACACTCGGAGATGTGCTACTATCCCTCTCCCACACTGCTGCCCCATCCATCTGATTGTCCTTCAGACAGGAGAGGGAGAAGGAGAGAGGGAGAAGGAGAGAGGGAGAAGGAGAGAGGGAGACAGAAAAAAGCGGGGAAAGGAAAAAAAGAACGTGTGAGCAAGAGAGACAGAGGGAGAGAGAGGAAATGCATGGGAGAGAAAGGGTGAAGAGATGAAGAGGGAGAGAGAAAGAGAGGAGAAGAGAAAATGTCAAGGCTGTGTGTGTGTGTATGTGTGTGTGGGGGGGGGGTAGTGTTTGTGACTGGTGACAGTTCTCAGTCACATCGAGAGCATCATCGCCAACGCACTCCATGAGTCACTCTTCTCTGTCAAATGTTTCTCACTCTTTCCATCTATTTTTCTCAAATGCACAAACGCACGCACACACAATTTGTGTGCTCCTGTTCTTCGACTGTGTCCTTAAACAGACACATCCACAAATACATGTACATATCCATGCATGTATTCACGTATTCACTGGGTATGTGTGCTGGCTGAGCTTATATCGAGAGTGATGCTTGTTGAGGATGCATCTTTGTGTGTGTGTGTGTGTGTGTGTGTGTGTTTAGGTGTGTGTTAGCACTGCTGATCAGAGAATGGTCTCTTTCACACTCACATGCTTACTATCAGACAGAAGTTTCCCTCAGATATCCCCATCTAACCCCCCCCCCACACACCCACACACACACATACACACACACACACACACACACACACTCCCTTTGCCACAGCCTCCATCTCCATTTGTCTATTTCTGTCAACATCTCTGTTTACATCTGTTTTCACCCACCAGTGTTCTTTCAAATTTTCCATAGCTCAGGACTTTTGGCTTTCTCTTAGCTCACCATTTCTCTCCGCACCCTCTGAAAATTATACATTTACATACACCCATCAACATACACAGATAAACACAAACAAAGAGAGAGAGAGAGAGAGAGAGAGAGAGAGATAGAGAGAGAGAGACATGGGGGCCAATGAAGTAGGAAGTGGTTTTTGTTTTGCTTAAAAGACAGTAACTGTGTGTGTGTGTGTGGGTGTGTCTGTGCGCATGTGCGTGCATGTGCGTGTGTATGTTTGTGTGTGTGTGTGTGTGTGTGTGTGTGTGTGTGTGTGTGACAGAGCTGGCTGTTGCTGTCTTGCGCGAGCAGTGACAGATACATGAGGAGAGACAGATTGAGACAGACAGCTTCCCTCCCTAGCCCCCGCCAAACACATCATAAAACATCCCCATGCTGAAGGGTTGAATGCTAACACACAAGGCACACTGAAAGCGCACGTCCCACATGGACAGCACACAAACACACATGCATGCAGACATACACACAAAAGACAACACAATGCACATACACACTATCACAAAATCACACTATCACAAAATCACTACTGCACTCACAATTACTCAACAATTACTATTTCATGCAGGTGTCTCCACAAATAGCCTTATAGATTCTCTGCTATACATAACACAAACATGTACACACAAACACACACACACACTTGGTTTCTCACAAATAAATGTACATAATCTACACATAAACACACACAACATATCAACATTTTTGAGAATTTTTGAGAGCTTGAGAGGAAAGTTCTGCTTAACACAAGGTCAGAGCTAGTTGCTGATTAGCATTGATTATATAGATATCCAATGCTAACAGTCACAGGCATAATCATATATGTCATCGTTGTTTACCTTGTAGCTTAAGGAAGATGGTCTTAGACAATGGAAGCAAAAAGCAAAAAAATAAATAAAAACCTGGAAATAAATCAATGTTCCCCGCCCCTTTAGCTCAACCTCAATAAATCACCGTTTTCGAGGAACCAATCAATCAATCAAATTTTATTTGGCATCAGCGCGGAAAGCTGCTTGCCGAAGCATCTAGAAAATGCAAGGTTGATTTACGGAGGGGGATCACCTGAGACAACGCTGCGATGGCGAGCAAGGTCACCATTCGTCAGACACTTGATTGACAGGTGACAGGAAGCGTTGGTATCCCCCCAGGAGGGACGGAAGGCTGAGTGAGTGCAGTAGGAACGTGTGTGTGTGTGTGAGGAGGGAGGAAGCGCTAATGCAGTTAGCATTGATAGAGAATTAGAAGATACGACAGTAACCGCCTCCGTCCCATCCTCCACTCAATGGCCTCTCTCTCTTCCCCACACTTTCTTTCACTCACTCAGCTTTTGCCTCTTGCCTCTCAGAGTGTGATATGTCCCCCTGAGACGAGAGATATCTGTATTTTTTGTCTGGAAAAAAATCCTCCGATGACGCAAAAATCGTCATTTTGCGTCATCGGAGGATTTTTTGGCCAGAGGCTGGAGACTACATCGCTTGTTCTGCATGTTTTCAACCCGCACATAAGGGGTGGGGTGTGACCTCACTCCCACAATTTAGTAATAGTGTCCACTATCCTTCTTTTATCACCCGGAGAGAAGAAATACTATAGAAATAAGTATATTTTTTTGGCCTTTTAATGCCTTTAATGATAGTGACAGTGGAGAGTGACAGGAAGCGAATGGGAGAGAGAGCAGGGGTGGGATCCGGAAAGGACCACGAGGCAGGAATCGAACCCGGGTCGCCGACGTACGGTGCAGGTGCCCCAGCCAGTTGCGCCACAGCTGGGGCCAGGGTGGCTATTAATTCTGAATAACGGGACACCTACACCTGAGAATGCTGCTATTGGACTGTGCAAAGTAAGGTGAACAGCTGCTGAGAGGAAAGGGGTGGTTTGCCTTTGTAATGCTTACCCACTTCCTGGTGCTATTCTGAATCAAGCTCAACAGTCCTGCCCCCCTTCTGCGAGGACTTACGGTCCATTTCTTAATTTATCCCATTGACATCTGGAAAAGTCTGTACATAAAGAGTTTTAGACCTTTCCTTAGGCTGACCAACATTTTATGTCAAGCGAAAAAACTAACAGAAAAACTAAAAAAGGCAAAGGTACAAGACTGTGTACATATTTCAATTTCCGAGCGAAGGAATTACTCATCCCATCAGCCATTGTGAATTATACATTTTCCAACATTTTCCACTAACGATAGTTTAACATGCTTACTTTTGAATGTAAGACAACAAGATGACTGTTTGTAGATGACTAACTTCCTACCACTGAGTAGATTTAACTTTCAAGGTGAGAAAAACAGTTTTCATCGGATGGTCACACATCGCTTCTGACCAGTGTTGCCACAGTTACCTTGAAAAAGTAATCTGATTACTGATTACTGATTACTCCTTTAAAAAGTAACTTAGTTACTTTACTGATTACTTGATTTTAAAAGTAACTATGTTAGATTACAAGTTACTTTATTAGTTACTTTCAGCAGCTGCCGACAACACCCCCAACGCCTCAACATAAAAATGATAACCGGTTTTGCCAATACTCACTATACTGGAAGTGCATTTTAACAGCAATGTATAGCAGACATCCCAACCTAACCTACTTAGATACTGAAATTCAGATGTTTGTTCAATAATGTCTAAGTACACCAAATAAGGAAGGCCTATTGATAGAAATTGTTATAGTAAAATATGTAGATTTTTTTTCATGTAGCCTTGGCAACTAGCCATCTTGTAGCCTATAGGCCTGAGTAATATGCAAATGAAATTACACTTGTTAAACTCACCTCAACAAGTCTTTTGCAATCATTTAACCCGCCGTGAGCAATGCTAAAGTTGCTGTTACAAACAGTGCAGTGTGCAAGATTATCATTATGTTTTAATCTTTTGAGACAATTGGGTGCACTTTTGTGTAGTCTGATGTGAAATGGGTCTTAAATCTTCCTTTTTGAGGGGCACTGACGCTGCCATGACGCTTCTGTTCCTAGATACACTGACTGAACTGATTAATTATGTTTGGGAGAAAAGAGATATAAGCACTTACACTGAAAACGGATTGGTTGATTTAGCAAAACAGACCAGGATGCTCTCTGTCTTGGATGCGCTTCAGTCAGAAACGCACCACTCCTCTCTCTCTCCCTCTCCTTTGTGTGCGCATTAAGCTATGCACACGCGATTTGAAGCAAAGATTCTATCTTTGATTTGAAGTCCGGTCTGGCTTGCGTGCTCTTGTTCGCTCTAGGTTCCGGGAGATTTTATGTAATTTGCGGGCGTCAGGAAGCCGCTATCAATATGTGGGAGACTCCCAAAAGTTCGGGAGACTTGGGATGTCTAGCTAGACAGCACTTTGTCGCCAGCACAGAATGTACAATGTACCTTAATGTTGTCATGTTTAGCTGACACAAACTCAAAGTAATGACTGATGAAATGTGCATCTCTCTCTCTCTCCCTCCATTGTTGTTTTCGTTTGTGTCGCTGCACGTGAATTGTCCTCATGCTGAAAACGTGAGCATAGCCTACATGTCATTAATCCCCAAGACAAGAAGAAAGCAAAGAATATATCTTTTTATTAAGGAAAATGACAAAAATAGTAACGCACAGTAACTTAGATAAGTAACTTTAATCTGATTACTGGTTTGTAAATAGTAGCGCGTTAGATTACTCGTTACTGAAAAAAGTGGTAAAAATAGACTAACGCGTTACTGGCATCACTGCTTCTGACTGCCAGCATGTTGTTCAGCAAGGAGCAAGCATTGTTTAGCTCTAATAACCAGAATAATTGTATTTAATATGAGAAGAGTCACAAACTGGACAGAACATCTTATGTTAAGACCTCAATTTATAGAATGAGCAAATGCAATATCAAGACATTTTACAAACAAAATAGTTATACACTCTTGTTACATTATATGCCAATCTTTTTACAGTAGAGATGTTAGATATTGATATGTTGATTATTAAAAGTCACATTATTTTATCAATATGTTTTTGAGACATTGATTTATTAAAATTGTATTTAAAATACATATAAAATATGCGTACTTTCCAATATGTTCAGTTAGGCTTCCGTTTTGATGTGGTATGGAATAATACCTGTCAGTAACCACAAGTAGGCAAATACAGGAGGGGGATTTGATAAATTAAAGGCAACATCCAAGCCTACAGTGATTCTTTGTCATTTGAATCCATGCCGTTTGTCACAACTGGAAGAGCAGGAAGAGAGAGCGAGCAGGAAAAGAAAGCAAGAGAGATGTACAGTAGCCACATCACATCATAGCCATAGGGAGAATGACTGGACTTTGGATGACGGTGGGTTGAGGGCTGATCATTACGAAGGTCTGCTTGCGTCTCTTTATTTCACGAGCCACCTGGCACCATGAGCATACGTTGCAGAAGGTTACAGATACACAGTCAGAGCAGAGGCTCCCCTGTTTAATTTGGAGAACATGTGAAACACACACACACACACACACACACACATGCACAGTTGTACAGTTTTTGATTAATCAATACTACAATAAAAAGAAACAGCAACCATGAAGGTTAAACATAATATTTTAATAGCATGATTATATATGCACCTGTTATTAATTATTCTGTTGAGTCTTATTGTTTTGTAGTGTATAGTTTATCTGTTATAATGCTATTGTTGTCATATTACAGGGCTGTAGTAAGACTTTTGAAACCAGGGGTGGGGGTGGGGGGGTAAAGGGCCAAATTCCAGCTACATGTACATCCATGAAGGGTTACCAATTAATGGTCCTTCGATCAAGTAGGACAGGCAAAAGCTAACAATGAATATTTATTGAAGGTTGTCAATTCAGTTAAAGCCGGTTGATTTTTTTATCATGAACAAAATAGGGGAAACTCTATTATGATTGTTTTGATAAATCTCTAACTCTGAAAGTAACCATGCCATTAAAACCATACCATACATTTGATTTTCAACATTTCATTTTGAGTTTGTACCTGTATGCCATACTGTTTCCTCACTCCATATCTTAAGGACAAAGCGGCCAGGGGAACACAACTGAACAAGTCAAAACAAGGCAGTCCACAAAATTCATTGAAGTCCCCAGTTGTCATGCAGGCAAAACAAGGGAAACACCAAAATGCACAGCAGCCTAGATAGATAGATAGATAGATAGATAGCTCAGCAGATAGATCTGATGGAATTTCAAATTTCTGTTTGCTATCAGCATTGAATATTAGAATAAAAGCAGTTTACAGGCATGAAAAGATTTAATTGATTCATTTGATTCTTTGATTATCACACTCACTGGTAGTCATGTCGTCAAAGCAGTCACAAATCCCTGTACTCCACGAGTCGGATCTGACCATGACAACAGGCTGAACCTGAGGCTGTTGTTGCTGCACCACAACCACATTCGTTGCCATCACTGATGCTTCTGTGTCTGAACCCTGAACCAAGTGTGAGAGATGGAGATAGAACAAGCTATATGTAATTGCATCACACAACTCAAACCTCCCTGAGGACATTTTATTGTTTACGGTTATGGTGCTACGCAAAGCAGAGAGAACAAAGTTTGCATAGACCAGTGCTACAGCCCCAATTCCTAAAAAGTTCTCATTTTCAACATTTGATATGTTCTCTATGTACCTTTTACAGCTAAATATGGGTTGATGAGATTTGTAGATTATCATATTCTGTTTTCATTTGGATTTTACACAGTGTCCCAACTATTTCTGATTTGGGGTTGTTCTTACTTCATTCTGGTCATAATCAGAACTGCTAAATGTAAGATCATCAATAAAGCATGGAGGCAGCATGTGATTATCTGAATGTGTAGAGAACTGGATTATAGAAGCAGAATATAGAGATTATCTCTTTATTGGGGGCCAAGTAGCGAAGCTGCGAGGCAACCCATAGTGATTCTATGTGTTCTTATTATTATTATAACGAAACGCTAATTTGCCGTTGAACCATACAGTAAAAAGTTGGGAAATTTGGCACATTGATTCGGTACAGTCATATGTTTAATTTCACAAAGTTTCCTATTTCCACTTCGAGTGCTCTAGCGCCACCAACGTTTAGATTTTTTTTATTACATCTATGCACTTAACATTTCAACCGTACACCACATTTTGAACATTAAGGTATATCTGGAATCATTGGATGAGACCGAACTCGACGCACCCCATTACGTCAATATCCGCCATGTTTGACGTTCCGTCATATTGAATTTCATCAAAAACACTTAAAAGTTTTCACAGGTCATAAAGTTTATCCGATTTTCACGAAACTTGACGCACCCGTGACGACCAATCAAGTTTGGCAGCGAAGCCGCCAAACAGGAAGTGAAGTAATATCTCAGCAAAGAATTCACGTATCAAAACCAAAATCAGTGCATGGGGTCAGGACCCAATAAGGAGGAGACTCAATAAATTTGATGACTTTTGACCTATAGGTGGCGCTATAATAAGCAGAATTACTTTTTTGGCCTGTAACGGGTGATGTGTTTGGAATTAAAACTTAACAGTGGTGTCTGTTAAGACTGTGGGAGGTCTTAAGTCCAACAGATGTGAATTTGTGGCGTCAACGTAATTAATCTGGCTGCCATATTGGATTTAATCAAAAACACCTAAAAGTTTTCACAGGTCACAAAGTTTATCCGATTTTCACGAAACTTGACGTCAGACGATGCCTCATAAACGCATTGCTTTTTGTAGCCAAATTCGAAACCCATCGCCCGACGTGGCAAAGCCGTCAAATAGGAAGTGAAGTGATATCTCAGCAAGGCTTTCGCGTATCAACACCAAACTCAGTACATGGTCTCAGGACCCAATTAGGAGGAGGTTCAAGAAATTTGGTGCATTTTGACTACTGTGTGGCACTATAATCACAGGAAGTATAGTCATATTTTAGCAACGCTTTGACATATAAAAACCAAAGTCAGTACATGGGGTCAGGACCCAATAAGGAGGAGGCTCAACAAATTTAATGACCTTTGACCACTAGGGGGGCGCTATAATCACAGGATGTGGGCTCATATTTCAGCAATGCTTTCACGTATCGAGACCAAACTTGGTTCATGGACTCAAGACCACATCCTGAGGACGCACAATAAATGTAGTCACCGTTGACCACAAGGGGCGCTATAATTAGCCACACATTCTCATATCGACACCAAACTTGGTACGTAGACTCGGGACCACATCCTGAGGACGCACAGTACATTTAGTAATGTTTGACCACTAGGGCGGCGCTAGAGGAACAGGAAGTGCTGATGCATGTCAGTTGCAGTGCAGTGCAATTCAGAGACCCTGGGAAATGGGCAAGTGGTGCAGTAGAGACCTTTAGGCAATTGGCTGGCGAAGCAGTAGAGACCTTGGCAATGTCAAATTTATCTGCCATATCGGCAGCTCAAGTATCTGCAACCAGCTTGGCCCCCTCATTGCTAGCTTTGCAGCTATATTTTTTTTAATTTCTTCTTGTCACAGTGAGTGTAGCATTTTTAATTTGTAGCAAATTTCCTTGAATTCAAGCCTACTCTCTTCATTATTCACAAACTATTTCCTGTATGGCTAACCAAAATAAGTTATGTGTACATTTACAGTATGAAGTAGATCTGGAAAAAAAAGTTTAATCACCGTTCCATATCAATGCTTATGAATGGTAACTATAACAACCATAGTAGGACGACTGTTGAGCCTGGAAGCAGGCTTCGCAACAATGTAATCAACTGTAAACAACTGTCCATGCTATCAATGTTATAGGGCCAAAGAAAGTTGTACAACAAGTCGGCTTCTTTTTAAACGGAACCGCGTGTTTCCTTTGCATAAAGGCATGACTATTGACTATCGCTTCGCGTGGAGGAGTTCTTTGCCTCTCGCCCTCGTCCATTAATTCTGTATAACAGGACACCTCGGCGGCCGTTATCCTTTACTTAAGCTAAGCTAACAGGCTAGGCTCTTGCTCTGCGGAGAAAGGTGATAAGTAGCCTAATGACTATGGTGGATGGTAGTTTTTAAAACTGATATGGCATAAGGGGATTTTGAATATCTGGTGTGCGAATCTGTCGGAAAGTGTCGGATATGCTAACCCAGCGGTTCCCAAACTTTTTTTTCCCGCGGACCACCTTTTACATCCTGACTCAGCTCGTGTACCCCCACCATCCGACACATAATACCGTAACACATTCTATTGACGCGCCATTCCAGGCATCATGTTTAATTAGTCATCCTACATGATAACAAATAACAAAATCAAAATGTGCAACTGGTCTATGAGCTAAAAAACAGTGTGGCTAAATCCACGTGAAGCCTAGGCCTAGCCTATGCCTCATCATAATTTTGTTTTCTTCGCACAGTCTTTTCTGTCTCGTCCTTTCTTTCATCCCCCTGTGCTCCGGAGCTACCCCCGCCTTCATCATTCTGCCCCCATCCCATCGTTACCTGTTTCCTGCTCTGTTTCTCTCGCTTCTCCTCTTCCATCGCTTTGATTAGGCCTTTTGCACAGTGTCCCTCTTTTTAGCCAGTTTTCTATGTTTGCTTACCTAGCCTATACTTCCACGAAACTAACGAGCCAGATATTCTGGCTGCCCGCAGGAAATCACGTGCATTGTGGGTTGCTTATTTTTTTTAATGAAAACATAGCCTACTATAGAGTTTACAAATGATTTCCTTTCATTTCACGTTTCCATATCATTACAATCCGATTCGAAATTATGTATTATTTATTAATGAATTATATTATTATTTAATGAATCATTTTAACACCTTTCCAACATTGCCCTTTTCATCTCGTGTACCCCCTAGTGGCAGCTCGTACCACAGTTTGGGAATCCCTGGCCTAGATCAATCAACTAAGCCAGCCTCATATATCTGTACATGTTGTTCATACATTGTTCATATCACATAGCCATATTTATTCTGCTCTTATAAAGTAACTGCTAATACACTGCACATATTTATATCTAGTAATTTATATTACTCTAAACCACTTTCTGTAAACCAACTGCATACTACTGTCTACACTGCACTATATTTCTTGTCCTGCCTATGCATCACCTGTCTATTATTTTGTATATATCATATTGCACTTTTCTGCTTTTTTGCACTTCTGGTTAGATGCAAACTGCATTTCGTTGGCTTTGTATTTGTACTCTGCACAATGACAATAACATTGAATCTAATCTAATCTAGATGGCCAGTGGGGACAACAAATGTGTCTGTGATGGAGTGTCGGCACTATGCGACACAACGAGCCTGGCTTTTTGCCGTTGCGGTCAAGTTGCATGTTTAGTACCCTGGAGACCCGGTTCGAGGCCAGGTGGGGGTCACTGCTCTCTCTTTTCGCTACAGTGT
>NW_027468870.1:11567078-11572078 GCF_046254945.1 Alosa pseudoharengus
TCCTCATCCCTTACTCTGCTTTCCCAGCCACACCACCACACTTGGATGAATGGTCATCCTTGTACAGAGTGTCCGCATAGTTAGAGGGATGTCGGTTCCACCATATCATGCTCTGAGTGGCCAAACACATACAGTTACCGAGAGTGAATGGACAGTCAAGTCATCCCCTGTTGTAATCCCCCGCGATGAGACGCATGATATCCATAAAAGACACGGCTCATGTGCTGCACATACTGTATGATGCTCTATGGTATAGCCTGAGCCCTTCCACGTCTATCAGAGGAAGGGCATTAATGGGAGGATTGAGGGGTTAGTGGAGAGAGAGAGAGAGAGAGAGAGTAAGAGAGAGAGAGTGTCCGCTTAGTAAAACTCCAGTTCACATGGTCTACAGTATCATAAACATCCATCTCTCCTTGGTCACCTCCATAAAAACCACGCTCGGCATAATCCGCAATAAAAGTAATGTGCACATTGTGTCCAGCGTCGGCACGGACGCGACCCCATCTCCACAGCAAGGTCACGATACGATTACTGACGCCATGCCAAAAAAATTAAAGGCTCAAACCGTAACAGATAGCATGCCACCTCTAAAAGTACCCTACAAACACTGACTCAGTGACTCGCAATAAAAACGGAAAACTGCTGACTTATCAGATGATATGAAACATTTCTTGAAAATCTATTCAAGGAATTAAATTGAAATTCTCTTTCAATATCAAATCGATCTGTAATTTATTCTTGTGTATATGAATGTCACTCTTTGCCGGTATTGTCCATACGGAGAGGTCAGATGATGCAGGCTGTGGTGAATAAAGAGAAAGAAAGAGAGAGAGAGAAAATGAGAGAATAAGTTGGGGAGGCAGAGTATCCATCAGAAATGTCAGTGTGCTTTGGGTAAGCTAATGCTGATGTTACTCTTAATTGCTGTCCTTTTGCCCTTCACAGCTTCCCTCTGATAACTGATTTGTATCTGATAGGCTCACAAACCCATTAGAGCAGATCACACACACAGTCATGCTCACACACACACACACACACACACACACACACACACAAACACACACACACACACGCACACACACATACACATACACACAAACACACACACACGCACACACACATACACATACACACACAAACACACATCTGGCCCTGCATAGCCAGTAATGGCAGAGGCACTCAGCCCTTCTCTCTCTCTCTCTCTCTCTCTCTCTCTCTCCCTCTCTCTCTCTCTCTCTCCCTCTATCCCCTGTTGTCGTTTATCACACAGGGGAAGCCGCCGCTGCACAGACGCCCTGGCAGGGCACAGAATGGAGGAATGGAGATATTAATACCAGATATTCAAATCCCATTGAAAAAATGCAAATAAGCCTGCAGATGCTTTGCACACGGCAAGCCAATGTTAGTCTAAGGTTGCCAGGGGACGCGTGGGACTCCGTTCTTCCTTTCTTTCTCCTCCACCTCTTCTCCCTCTTTTCCGCCCTCATCTCTTTTTTTTTCAAGGACTTTTGTAGGATCTCTCTGGCCCTCGCTCTCCTTCCGCAGTCTGCTCCTGTTACCGGCCGCAGGG
This sequence comes from Alosa pseudoharengus, assembly GCF_046254945.1. NCBI lineage: Eukaryota > Metazoa > Chordata > Actinopteri > Clupeiformes > Clupeidae > Alosa > Alosa pseudoharengus. Next base: position 11,568,649 of record NW_027468870.1, read on the forward strand.
AGGCGGCTGAAGGTGATCGGCCGGACCGAGGGGTGTCGGCTCCCTCCCTCGGAATGCTCGGGCATGTCAGCCCTCAGAGAGCCTGGTCGCTGCCTTACAGAAGTGTGTGTGCACCTCATCAGCTTGCACTCTTGCTCTGTCCTCATTTGCTCTCTCTCTCTCTCACACTCTGTCTCTCTCTCTCACTCTCTTTCTCTCTCTCACACTCTTTCTCTTTCTCACTCTCTCTTTCTCTCTCTCTCTTTCTCTCTCTCTCTCTCTCTCTCGCTCTATGTAAATATGTGTTTCTCCCTGGCCTTGGTGAAGTTCCTTAACCCATTTACTCCTAAAATGCCTGTTAAAAACGCCTATAGAATCCTATGGCATTCTAGACTAAATAACCTTATTTCCTGAAGGTTTTCTGAAAACATACTAAAAATTGTCAACGTCTACCAAAATTTAATATCTAAGCCTCTGTAGCACCTAGAAACATGAAATAAAAAGCATGCTGCGCTACGCAGCATCCAGCGGGAGGGTCAATGTTGCGTCATGCAGCATCCAGCGCGAATGGGTTAACTTACTCAAACTCAGCACTCTTCTCAGCACTTTCTCTCTCTTTCTCCCTTTCTCTCTTTCTCTCTCTCTCTCTCTCTCTCTCTCTCTCTCTGTGTGTGGTTATGTGTTTGTTAATGTATGCAGGTGCAAATATAAGTATGTGTATGCTTGTTTACTTATGTGTCTTTCAGAGTGTGTGTTTTGTGAGTGTATGTCTTGTGTGTACACCACTGTACATCAATAGGTGTATTTGCATGTGCACCACATACTACAGGTTCATATATTAACTGGTAACCGATGATAACTGTCTTGCAGAGCACAACATTAAGGACACTGTAAACAGTATTGTGTTTGCACTGGTGGAGTCAATGTGAGGTTCGCTTGGCTTTTCTCTTGCTGTTTTGTGCATAACTGGATTCGGCCTTATCAGCCCTTCACAACGCCGCCAGACAAAAGCTCCGGCCATTCAGTCACATCCTCCCCCACACTTCCTTGCCGATGGAGATGACTTAGCATTCTCACTGTTTTATTTTGTTGTTAAGTTTCTTTCCCTCTAGAAGAACGACTGACGGAAAAAAAAAAGGAAACGCTCATTTCCGGTTTTTTCTTTCCACTCTCGCAGCCAGCCACCTTCGGGGCAGGCTAAGTCTCAGTATTGTGCATGGGGGCGAACAAACAAATGCCGCCGCCACGCGCACGTCGACCGTAATCCGCCCAAGCTCGATTTACGAGTCCCTCCCGTCTCACAATGCTGTGATTAGTCAGAGCCACTCCGATGACAAAGATCCTGCCCTTTGAGGAATCTGCGGCATGTCAGGAGCGATGATTCAAACCTTCGCCACTTTGCTCCCTGAGCCACTTGACAGAGCATCAGGGCAGACGAGGCGCAAGGTCTCAGCGTCTTGTTTTAGGTGCACACCTTCAAATGAGTGGTATCCTAAAGCGGCTAAACTCGGAAATCCGTGATTGCTTCTGAAGTAAGGTGCTAAGGTGAGAGAGAAAGAGTGAGAGAGCGTGAGAGAGAGAGAGAGAGAGAGAGAGAGAGAGAGAACAAATGAGTAAAAGAAAGGAAGAGAGGAGGCATTTAGAAAAGGTGGATTGACAGAGAGCTAAAGTGAGTGAGTAAGTGAGTGAGAGAGAAATTGTGTTTGGCTGACATTGCAAGATTGAGAGCAAAGCAAAAAAGTGGGGATTTCAAAGACAGATGGAAGAGAGAGAGAGTAAAGGAAAGAGGAAACCGATAGAGAGAGAGAAAGAGAGAGAGAGAGGGGGGGGGGGCGACTGATTGCATATTACCCTGTCGACTGTTAATCCAGTTTTCAACCAACTTCACCCAAGCAATTTCACTTCAAAGGTTTGTAGGCACGGCCAATTACAGAGCATCCCCTAGTTCCTTTTGGAATCTAAGAAATATAATTTAAGAGAATTTTAATTAATAGAGATTCAAGTGGGAGTATAAATCTTTCATCTGTCCATGATCATTTGAGGGCACCAAATTTAGCACACACTGCATAAGCCGCAGCTATGTGACAATTGACAATATGCTTCTCTGTCAGAGTGTGTGTTTGCTTCTCTGTCAGCGTGTGTGTTTGCTTCCCCAATCCCAGTGAACATTTCCACAGTGGTTCCAAGTTACCGTACAAAAGGAAGTGTTTGATTACAAGCCAGGAAAACTGAGAAAATCCAGAGCAATTGAGGCTAGCAGGGTTGAGATTGGGAAAGAGGCTGGCAGACTTATACACAGAGGAAGACTATCAGGGAGAGAGAGAGAGAGAGTACCAATTCAATGGCAGCTATTTATTCCCTCAGTAAATCCCCCATTCCCTCTAAAATCCGGCGGCAATATCCTTTCTGTTTCGCCCCAGAAACTATTAATACTTTCCCACTGATAATGGAGATTAATGTACATGGGAACAACACTCTATGCAGAGACCGAGAGAGAGACCATGAGCCAGACAGAATGGAGAGAGAGAGAGAGAGAGAGAGGAAGGAGAAGAGGGGGCAAACGAGGGTGGATAGAAAACAAGGACAGAGTGAAAGATGGATGGATTGCATTAAGGAGGGAAGAAGGGAACACTGACTACCCTGGTGGAGGGAAGGAGGAAGAAAAAAAAACACCTTGATAAACAGGCTGTGAATCTCCCCTTTCCGCGCCACACACACCTGAACAAGGTGTCTCCCTGTACAATCACACCTGTGTGTCCCTGCTTCCCACAGCTGGGCAACACACACACCAACCTGACACAGCAAAGGGAAGCACATGGGAGTAGTGGTCTACATAAACACGCACATACATCACCAGACATCATACACTCATGCCATGAACACACACATGACAAGAGTGGTCTATGTACACACACACACACACACACACACACACACACACACAAACAAACACACACACACACACAAATACTGTCATAGACGCCAATGCCACTGATACCACAATACCATGCCAATGCCCTGGTCTGGCTCAGATATGGCCCTGGTCTGGCTCAGATATGGCCCTGGTCTGGCCATTAGGTGCTATCAGGCCAAAGAGTATAGGCCTACTCCGCTTAATGCTATGAACATCCTGGTTTAGCCTGCCACTGCACTGCTAGCTAGTTAACCTGCATTAACAAATCAGGATCTACCTCTGAGGAACTAGAAAATGCACACTAATCCCAGAGACTGTGCTAACAACATAATAGTCTAGTCTTGAGTTTTACAAAAGGTAGCAGGTTAGTAATGAGCATATATGGAACATGCCAGCAACCAAGCCATAGGAGTAACCCGCCCAGCCTTATGGTCAGCCTACTTCTCTCTCATCCCCTAGGAGTTAGTGTAGCCATGGACCATTTGCTGTGAGTGGTGCTGTGACCTGGATAGAGAGGGAAGTATTGAGGGAAGTTTA
>NW_027468870.1:11577078-11579578 GCF_046254945.1 Alosa pseudoharengus
CACACACACACACACACACACAAACACACACACACACACACACACAAACACACCAACACACACACACACACACACACACACACACACACACACATGATGAATGTATTCTTTCTTCCGGGTCTGTAGCTCTTAGACGAGCAGGGGCCGCTCTGGTTCCTGCCACGGTGGCCGGTGGCCGCCCCACCCCACGGGTCCACTTGTCAGTGACCCTCTGATGGCAGCCCTCCAGTGCCCAGCCGTGAGTCACTCTGGCCTGCAGGAGCGTGAAATTAACAAGAGGGAGGCAGCGAGAGTGGAGAGGCTCCAGTCCATCTGAGCACGTGTGTATACGTGTATATGTCTACATTGTGAGATGAAGGGAGAGAGAGAGAGGGAGGGAGGGGAAGAGAGACAGAGTGTGGTGAGGATCCTACAGGGGTTTTGCTGGTGAGGTTTAAATCCGTTAACACGATTTCCATCATCCTATTGCAGTCACGGTGATGGGGAATGAGAACGTTTAGCAGTTTGTGTGTGTGTGTGCGTGTGTGTGTGTGTGTGCGCGCATGTGCTTGTGTGTGTGTGCGCGTGTGTGTTTGTTTATGTGTGTGTGTGTGTATGGATGCACATGTGCACACATGTTCTTATTTGTTTCTATGTGTGTATATGTTTATCAACAGTATGTATGTTCAGATTTGTGTGACATGTAAGCATAGTACATGTTTGCATGAACACACCATGTGTGGTGTGGGGGGACTCTGTGACTGTGTGTGTCATCTTCAGTAGGTGAATGTGTGATTTACTCCATGTTTGCATAAATGCAGTGTGTGTGTGTGTTTGTGCTTGCGTGTGTGTTTTGTGTGTGTGTGTCTGTCTGTGTGTGTGCCCGTGTGTTTGTGCGTGCATGTGTGTGCGTGTGTCTTCACACACACAATTTCTCTTGTGGATATGCACCCATTTGACACGTTTGACACGGCTCAATAGTTTCTCAGTATTAGGACTTGACCTCTGCTCAGCACATTAGCAGGGCACATGAATAGCACCCCTACTCATCATTGGCCTCTGGCCTTCCATTTACTTCACACACCGCCACAGTCTTTTCTTATCGAGCTGAGAGCCATCTACTCCATTTGTAGATGAGAGATGGAGCCACTAATAATGGTCTCCATGGAAAATCGTAGAGGCCATGACATTTTACCAGCATCACGAATGCAGAGGCATCATTTGCAATGCAACGTTTTGATTGCCTTTAACTGCTGATTGGCTAACACAGTCTCTTTCAATCCGTCCATTCTTTTTAGTGTGTTTTTTTTTTACATCGACAGAGGACAGGGTCACACCAAGGACTGGCCCCCAAAAAAAAGAGAAAACCAAGTTTTCCTTTCAAATAACTGCAATCTTACACAAGTCATTAAATATTCACACAGGCCACTGATAGCCACACTCTAATAATAGATATAGTTCCTGATGTCCCATTTATCTCACAAAGGTTGTTTTTGAGACACTTTCCGTCTCCTTTAAGGCACACGGCATGCTGACCTTACACTTTGTTCGAGAGGCTAAGTAGAAGGTCATGTCACACTGTCAAAGCCGACAGTCACACTGGCTTTTAGGAGCCACGGACGCATGACGTAGCCTACTCATAGCTTTCGAGCCCTGGCTAAAGAGAACAATGGAGACCACGTGAGAACCAGCTCCATCAGCTCCATCAGCTCCACCAGCTCCATCAGCTCCACATTTCTGCTTGTGGTGGTGTGTGGAAGACTAGTATGTGCCTCTATGCAACACGTGCTACTGTCTTATAACAGTTTTTTTCTGATTAATTAGGCACAATTTTTGAAACCTTTGGCTATTTTTGCAGAACTCTTCACACAAAATTGCAAAACCTTTCACCCAATTAGCAAAACATCATAGATTACTTTCAAAAGCAAACACTTTTTGCTAAACTGTTAACACTCTTTTCAAAATGGTATTTATGTACACAACAGTACACACAACTCATAACATTAATAAGCACACAAAGCACCGATTGAACACCGAACGTAAGAATGGAAAACACATTTGGCTTTTGCTTACTCTGTGTGCAGGCCATGTCAGTTTTTTAGTATCTTATAACTTTGTAATGCATGTAGCTTAGTATTGTGCATATGCACAGGTATCCAAATGTGCAAATTGGTTGTTTACAGTACATGTATTTCAGTATAGGGCTTATTCGCAAACACCGCCGCGGCCATATTGTTGATATAACATTCCAGTTCTATAGGCTAGTAGTCTATGTGACAATCGCCTGCAGAGCGTAGATTTGAGCTGAGCAGAGCACAGTAACCTAACGGCTTCATCTCGTCAATATCAACAAAATGGCCGCTGCGAACGTTATTACCTGATTATTATGTAGATCGAATATGCCTAATAGGCCTTAAAGCAACACAAAAGAGTTTTTTGTACCTTAAAATTTTTTTTCCAAAATCGTTTCAGTGGTTCATCAACTTGTAACAGGGTGAACGGCACTTCTGCATTCGCTTCA
>NW_027468870.1:11584578-11612078 GCF_046254945.1 Alosa pseudoharengus
TAGACCTTTGAATCAACTTGTGTTCTATTGGATATTACCAGTTTTGAACTTTCATTTGCTATTTATGGCCTGTAGGCCCATTAACCTGTCGGAAAGGGGAAGATACTATTGGGGAAAGGTCCCAGTGGGGGCTGGCATAGAAGCAAAGAGGGGGAGTGAGTGTGTGTTTGTGTGTGAATATACAGAAGCTCAGATACAATCATTCTGATCAATAACTATGTGCATGGACTCGATTTTAAACACTGACCATGTTTTCACCCATTAATTTCTAATGGCCGGTCATTTTTGACCGGGAATACAAAAGGGTATTCTATATTTAAATAAAATACCCAAATTGATATGAAAATGATTAAAATATTGTTTTTTTGTGTTCAGATGCCCTGTGTTAACAAAGTCACTGAGCCTCATGATAGTCGGAATAAATCGGTAAATCGGTCAAATTTGACCGCGAACACAACAGGAGGGTTAAGCCCTTTCTGCTTCGTCAGTTCTTTGCTTTATCATTGTTCATGTTTCATGTTCATGTTGTTCATTCACCTCACTGTGGTGGTGGTGACTGCATCTTTCCATTAAATGGCGTTTTAAAACAGATGTTAGGGTGTGACAAAATGTTTCACACCTCAAGTGTCAAACTGTGTCGGAGAACTTGTTCCCAGTCTACCTTCAGGCCGCGGTATTTGGGAAAATGTGGGTGGGGGGGATTGATTGAATAACACTCTCCCAGATGCACATCCACGGATGCGGAGGGTAAAATTTCCTTCAGGAGAAATAAAATAACGTAACTTAGTGTGAGAAGTAAACCTCCAAGCAAAGTAACAGGACTCTCATGTTAGGAGGTGCACTTGCTCTGAGTTAACTCATAAAACAAACCTGAAATACCCACTATATACCCATGCACACACACACACACACACAGGGGAGAGAAAGAGAGAAGCAATGTTTGTATTTGTGTTTATGGGTGTCTGTCTGTGAGGTGCCTTGAGAGTGTGTGGTTGTGTGAATAATGCTCTTGTGTATGCATGTTATTTGATGTTGCTTATTTCACAATTGTATGTATGCATGCATGTACATGTGTGTGTGTGTGTGTGTGTGTGTGTGTGTGTGTGTGTGTGTGTGTGTGTGTGTGTGTGTGTGTGTGTGTGTGTGTATGTATGTATGTGTGTGTTTGTGTGTGTGTGTGTGTTGGGGGGGGGGGGTGTTCTCTGGTGTGTGTGTGTGTGTGGGCCACCATGGAGTGTTAAAAGGTTTAAGCTGTTCACAGTGGTTTGTGTGGGTGCCACTCACTGATTTTAAATGAGCCAACTGTGATATGACAGTTGGAGGCCCTGGTGAAATGTGTTAATCCCAAATCAATTAGACACACTCTCATCACTGGAGCAAACAGCACCTGAATATTTAAAGACATCACAGAAAGGGGCAATGATCCAAGTGCGAGAATGACTCTGAGAGAATGTTAGTGTTGCCAGTGAACTGAATAAATGAAACAGCATTTTAATAGTTAAGACATGCAAGTGTTAAACTGACAGTGAATTTGTTGCTGGGTGTGTTCGTTTTGGCAATAATAGAGAGAAAATAATTACCTCAAAGCCTTAAATTGTTTATTGGATTACTTTACAGTCGCGTATAATATGGAGGGTAGCCTAAAAGCACAAAAACTTGGCGCATTCTTGACATCAAAATGGGAGATACAGTAGCTGGTGATGTCCAGCAGGGGACAGTGTTATAAGGTTTTTCAGGGATGTCCCCAACTCAGATGCAACTGTACTGCGTCTTACATTTGTGTGTGTGTGTGTGAAGGGGTGTTCTGTCGCGGACTGCAGTCTGAGAGGAATAGCAATTACTGTGATAAGTATTCCATTAGGCTGTAATAGATGTGGCTGAAATATATAGGCCTAACTAAGGTCAAAGGTCTATTGGTTGATACAGCACATGTGCGTGTCCGTACATACAGAGATGGCCCCTCTCACACACAGAGAGAGAGAGAGAGGGGGGGGGGGGGCAGAGAATCCAGTATTTCCATTAAACCTCTCAATCATAACACCCATAAAAACGCAAAAGCCTAAACTACTAAAGAAAGGAACTCACATGGGGGGGGGCAAAGAGATAACTCAGAACAGATGATGATAGACCTTACAGGTTTACGTAACCAAAAATTCCTAGTGTGTCATGCGGTAGGCTACTGCTTGAGATTCTGAGGAGTCCTCCGATGAGAATATATCAAGATTCAGTGGTTCCCTTGCGCTGGTGGAAATCTGGAAATCCCGTTTCCATCTTCTGGGTTAAATGAACCTCTCCCGACGAAAAAAAAAACCACACACACTCCCGCAGTAGTTCTGACGTCACTAACGAGAGGGAGCCTATGAAGTAGCCTACCGACATACGACTAACCTACAACCTGTCTTATATTTAAAGAAAGGGGACACCTTGAAATGCGCCTTTGCTTAATCCCCGGCAGGTGCTTCCGGCAGCATCAGTTGGACTGTGTCCAGTTAAACAGATGCGGTCCTTATCAGGCGATTGAGCCATTGGTGCGGATATGAATAGGCCTACGAACAAATTACAACCGAAAGCATCCCACTCTAGAAATACTTGGACGGTGATAGGCCTATATTCTCCCGATGGAATGAGGATTCTATCTCTTTAACGTGCCCTGACGTCACTCTGATGCAGATCTCAAAGCTTCAAAAGATTTCTGTGATAAAAGCTAAATTTCCTCTCCTAAGTTGGGATGTCAGGGTATTTTTTACCCGCAGATATCCCGATGAAGGCTCTCAAACGTTGCTCACACTATGTCAACACTGTATCTCTGCAGAGTCCCGAAATAATCCCACATACACGGATTTGGGGTGTAAAACTTGGACATAAGGGAAGTAACGGCGGCAGTGCTGAGAATTGCAATCAATCTGCAGTAGCCTGTGTGAAAGTAAGTGTGTGTGTGTGTGTGTGAGAGAGAGAGAGAGAGAGAGAGAGGGGGCGGGAGATAAAGCTCGTTTTTTTCTGATGCTGGCCAGCTGAGGAGACGCGAAAAGAGAGGCATTGATGGACCTGCTGGCGCAACAATATGATTAACATCATTACAAATATCCACTAACATAATTAAGAGACAATGGTTGCAATAGAACAGAAGTTGTCCTAACCTTCTGCCTAGCACATGAAATAGAGAGTGTTTTTTTTTTTTAATCATTATTATTATTTAAGACAGGTGGCTGTGTAGGGCACTGTTGAGAGAGCATCGAGGCCGTATCTTAATCGTTGTATCCTCATCATTACAACTACATAGTGTTATTCCGCCCAGATAAAACTGCACGGCTGTAGAGATGTGTCGCCAGGGAGAGCGGGATGGGAAAGCAGTGTTACATGCGTTGAGTTAGGCGCTAATGCGTTACACGCATCTGTTTTTATTATTGTTTTATATTATCAACCGTCCATCTCTTCCCAGATTGGAAAATGTGGTGATTTAGCTGTCTTGTCTACGGGGAGAGAGAAGGGTGTAGTCAGAAAAAGGAAAGAGAGGAGGAGGGGGCGTTAAGAGGTGATCTTTTTTTTGGAAAAGGGGGAGACAGACTGACACCGAGAAGGTAAATTGATGTGCGAACGCTCGCTGCACGTCACTTTCATGAGAAATTAACCTATAACAGAAACTGATGGCGTTAAAACAGGCTACAACGTCTGAATAAGCAAAACAGCGGACAGGCAATACAGTACGTAAAGTGGTCCTCGTCTATCTCCACGAAACCTGCGAATCTGGTAAGCACATTTGCACCTCCTGAAAACTGTATTTTCTGTAAATGTTGTGTATGTGTGTGCCTGCATTCGTATGACGTGTTGCTCTACAGCAGCTTTCATGTAGGCTACTGGTCATTGCGCACTGCTGCTGTTTTGAAATTTTAACAGAAAAAAATCGTTGTTTTTCGTTATAATCATCTTATTAATTTCAATGGAAAGCAATAACGGTGGCCTTCGCTCGCTGATAAGCGGTCGTGTTTTATGGGAGTCATTCGCCGTTGCCATGGTTAATATCCGCAAAGCAAGCCATGATGGCAATGTGGCTGTTAGCCTACTATCACTTACATGCATGGTATTAGGACAGTCACCATTTGATTTGAATTATGATCAAACGATGTTTTCCTGCGGTGTGCGTGTTTTCGCTAAAGCGTTGGCCTGACTGCTCAAGGACCGAAAAGCTATTAGACTCTTAATTGCGCCCATTGCAAGTCCCTTTGGCTACATACGTGGCAATTGATTTATTTGATCACTTCCCAGATATTGATGATGAGCTTCGAGAGAGCGCAAAGCTCCGCATCCTTTACAATTATCCATTCCCGTCTTAAATGTTTAATGTCATTTATGTAAGTGCGAGCAATGAAAGGCTCGAGTGGTCGACGCGGGGAATCCGATCGTTCTCCAAACATCATCCACCGACGGGCAGAAATTCAAGCAAAACTCTAGCTCTCATACATGTTCATGGAGGGCGCAGACATGGGATAATATTAGGCCGTGATCTCTCAGATCGTGAGCTGTTGCTGCTGGCGACCAAAGAGAAGAGCACATTTATATGCTGGGCTAGTTGGGCAGTGCTCAGTCAAAGGCAGGATTCAGTTAAGACAAGGAGACCTCTGTTCTTATGGAGGCCAAGGATATGGCAGCACTTCAGCATTAGAGAGCTTCACCATAGCAGAGGAGACTAATGACATAGGCCTATATATCTCGGTGACACCAACCAGTTTCTGATTACTGTGGCTGAGTCTGCTACCTTTAGAGTTCAGCAGCACAGTGGCCAACCTGTTCTGACAGTCACAGCTCCTCAAAACTCATGTGAAATTTCTCAAGATGTGGCCTTGCCTGCTTGACCCAACCTCTTTGCTGACTACGAGGAAAGAGAAGTTCATCCCAAAGATCAAATGCAAAAACGATGCTATTATATTTGTAGGCCTATACTTGTGGGATGCCAGCTGGGGCAGTTGTGATGCCTTGTCCCATATGTTTGTAAAGTAGCCCTACATTTTATATTGTGGGCAGCCGTGGCCCACTGGTTAGCACTCTGGCCTTGTAACCGGAGGGTTGCCGGTTCGAGCCCCGACCAGTGGGCCGCGGCTGAAGTGCCCTTGAGCAAGGCACCTAACCCCTCACTGCTCCCCGAGCGCCGCCATTGTAGCAGGCGGCTCACTGCACCGGGATTAGTGTGTGCTTCACCTCACTGTGTGTTCACTGTGTGCTGTTTGTGTTTCACTAATTCACCAATTGGGTTAAATGCAGAGATCAAATTACCCTCACAGGATCAAAAAAGTATATATACTTATACTTATATCACGGTGAGCCTGTTGACAGCAGTGTAGTATAGATGAGGAGGTGCAACCCTGTTGACAGTAACAGTGCAGTGTGGTAAGAGTGCTCTTGCCTTCAATTTGGTGCCAGTGTTCCTGTAAGCTTTTCAACCGGGGGTCTGCTCTTAGACTCTACTCGTCGACACTGGAGTGATATCACATGGAGGGCCCTCATTGAAACAGGGATGGACATGGAAGAGGCCTTTTTATAGTGCTATGACACAGCATAGCCTAGCATAGCATACATCCCAAAGGAAGTTATTTTCCAAACCATGCACTCCCTATTAGCCTGAGCACTGCTTTGTTAGGAAATTGAATGGACAGTTCGCCAACATAAATGCCATTATACCGTTAATGGCCTCTTCTTTTGTGAAGCCGACCTCCACACCCAGTTCAAGAAAAGCAATCCACCATCTCACACAGAAAACCATTAGCACTATATCCTGTCTACCACGCCACTGCCAGGCCGTTCCATTCTAAATCTTCAGTAAATCAACAGCACTACCCTAGTCAAACACATATCATCAGCCTGGAGATTTCCTATCATCATAGGAGGGTAAAAAACTTTGGCAAACACAGCAACATCATTCAAATGCAAATTATGCTTCTAATTTGAGACTTGAGGTTAAGGCTGGTAACAAGTTTTCATGAAATCTTGAACGTGTCAACACGTCTCACATTCCTTTAGGAATTGTTTGATTTTAAATATTCTAAAATCAAAGAACAGAGCTCTGTTCTAGAATCTTTGCTATAGACCCTTTCAACAATAAAAACAAAAACAATGCTTCAACATTCTATTTGGTTCCCAATCTACTTCCTCTGCATTAAGATAACATATGGAATGTTAAAACGGAAGCCTTGTGGGGCCAACTAATGCTGATAATGGAACTCTCTTGAAAGGGTCTATACTGTGCATACTCTATCTGATCAATATATGACCAGTTGGGAAACGGTCATATAGAAAATAAAGAAAATGTCCTGATCAGAAGCATCTCTTTGTGCATGTTGATGAGGGGAAAACTGCACTCTGCGTCTTTCATGAGCTCAGTTTTGAGTAAAAGGACGGACTTCCACAGACAAGTTTTGTTTACTTATTCATCTAATTCACCCTGCTCTGGGGGAGAACATTAGGGGTAGAAGCACAAAGTTTTGTTAGTTACTGAGGACAAAGCTGTCCTCAAAGCCGATAAATTATGTACACTGACATTGTGTTCAAACAGTGGTGAGACCCAGAAAGTTATCCTTCTGTAGCAACTATCAGTGTGTGTGTGTATATGTGTGTGTGTGTGTGTGTGTGTGTGTGTGTGTGAGTGTGTGTGTGTGTGTGTATGTGTGTGAGTGTGTGTGTGTGTGTGTGTGTGTGGCACGTGCATGTATACAGTATACGTGTTGTTTATGAGTGAATGAGTGAGTGCTTGTAATGTCCTGGGATGAAGTTTGCCTTTAGCCACAAAATGCAGCTTGATTAAACTTTAAATGGTCAAGGGAAGGCTGCTCAGCTGGCCCTGCTAGGGACTGCTGCCACTGGTTGTGGTGGTTGTATTTGTGTGTTTATCCTACTGTATGTGTGTTAAGCGTAAATTATGGTGTATTCTGGTGTGCATAATCATGCAGATGTAGGGTTATACAATGTGTATTGGTGTGTGTGTGTGTGTGTGTGTGTGTGTGTGTAAATACTGTATAGAAATATTTACAAGAATTTTCAATGTAAATAGTACAGTACAATAAGTACAGTGCATTTCTGCATTCTTCTCATCCTCTGAGACTCCAAGGTATATTTACAATAATTAAATGTCAGTCTAGGTGTCAACAATGACTACCAAATTTAAATGTTTTTTTTTTTCATGTTTTATTTGCTTGTTTTCATTCTTGTTATTATACTGTAATGTAAACACTGTAAGTAGGAATTGAACATCTTTAGGTAATGTTAATCTTCTTTTTAAGCAGTTCTCTAGTGCTGTTATCCAAAGCTTCAGATGACCGTCAACCCCTTGAGATGTTGTCACCGATGTCTCTGTTTTAGTTTTTTCTGTTCTCACACACTGTGATATGATCACAGGCTTTTTCAGTTAGCAGTGCCCCTGTGGACAATTTTCTCAAGCCAAGATCTATATTTCAGCACTGTTCATGACATGCTACGTAGAAGAAAGGATGGAAGAATGACAGAGGAAGAGAGAGAGAAAGAGAGAGAGAGAGAGAGAGAGAGAGAGAGAGAGAGAGAGAGAAAAGGTGGCAAAGTTGTCAAATCAGCTGTGCTCATGTCTCTGGTATGGGCAAGATGCCCAGTCTTAGCTGCCCCCCGGGGAAACCCTTAGCTTTACCTGGACAAGCCACAGCCAAACAGCTGGGCAGGTTTCAGGGAACTAGCCCGACTCAGTGTCTCCAGGGAGGCTACTGAATAAGGATATCCCATTGTTAGAGTGAAAGTGCAGGTCTCAATCGCTGGCTTTAATATCTGGAAGTACATGAACACTGCAGTCTGGTTTTCTTCCCTTTTTTCCCTTTTATTGATTCAACAAAGCTGTGTTGTTTTTTTCGTTTGCACAAACTCTACTCCAGTAGGCACGTGAATATTAAAAATGGGCCTCACATATTTTGTTTATTTTCACTAGTCTAACACTAGTATACTGGTCCCAGTTTGCAGAGAACTTTTGTACTAGATCCATTCACTTTTCTGAGAAATCTGCTAGCAAGCAAAAGCCTACAGTAAGATCTTCTGCCTGCCTCTGTGTCCTCATGCAGATCCCTCCTGTCAGGTCAGAGAGGGGGAAAGCAAAGGAGGATGAAGGATGAGATGAGAGGCGAAAAAAGACAAACTCAGGAAAAAACAGACCAGTGTTCATTTGTGAAGTCAGCACTGGGCAGTCCCTTGGTTTTTCATGCAATAAATGTGTGCTCGGATAAAATGCCCCATGATCTTTTTTTTTTTCCCATGGTGTTGGTGGTGGAAAAAAACACATGGAAAAAAAAGCATTGCGGACTTTCTCTGTTGAGCTCTTCCAAATACCAATTTGAATTATTCATTTGTTTGGAAACCCTGATCACAGATGTGCTACATTGCAGCAGCAGCTCAGGGACTGAAATTGAGTGGTTGTGTGTTAAGGAAAAAAAGGGAAACTGAGCAAACAGTTAAATATAACAAAGAAAGACAGCCAAACATAGTCTACAAGGCATGGCCAGTGAACCACCGAGCAGAGTCCAAACAAGGAGAACACAGATAGGCTGCCCTTTCATATAACTCGTTTGGAGCTTGAAGCACTAAAGTCTCCATCTGAATATCCACACTCTAAATCCAGGTTGGGCAGAGTCAGTGCACCATTAAATCTCAAATCTGCCTTCATTATTTCACCACATGGTATAAATCCAGTGTTATGAATTAATTACAGAATGTGTAATGTGTTCTATTTAAAGCACCACAAGTATCCCTGAAGGTGAGCATCTGGCTTAGCGAATTATGTTGCATAGCATAACAAGCACTTAAATAATGCAGAATATTAGCCATTTATCAGCGGGCCCTGTTTTATTACCAATCTGCTTGGTAAGTGCCTGGTTGATTTCATGGGGTGCTATCTTCAGACCTGTATTGACATTCCACAAGTTCATTTCGAGCTAATTAGGTATGTGGCAATGATAGTGAGATGGCGTATTGATTGTAGATTTTAGAGGAGGCACGTGTGCCCTTGAAGCATGTATTTGAAACCTCTTAATGTGCCGTCTCGTCTTGCCACACCTGTGAGAAGTCATATTTACCCCCCTAGACCTTCCCCTCTTTGTACCTCAGCGGGCTCGTCAATACAGCTTGGTCATTTCCAACATGGAGCCCTGAGGCCTAATCACTTCTAGCAACGATGACCTTTCATGAAATATTCATGCTGAGTCATGCAGTATAGACCGGTTTCAGGTCCCTAACAACCGTAGTCAAGAACAAACTCGGAGGACAAGCGCTAGTTTGTTTACACGGACAGCGCATAGAAAGCAAGCTGGCTTAACTTGATATAAGATGAAGAATAAAAGCATATTGCCTAAATATTTCGATATAGCCGAGTCTGGATTGTTTTCATCTAGAGGTGTACTGTAGCGGGTTTACCTAAAGAAACGGTTGATTTACGGTAACTTCTAGGCCAGCGGTTCCCAAACTTTCCCCCCCGCGTACATTCCGACTCGGCTCGCGTACCCCCACCATCCAACACATAAACACATAAAAACGTAACGCATTCTATAACCCCCCCCCCCCCCCCGCGTTGACAATATTTTTCCGTTTCCCGGTTTTAGGTGCGTGCATTTGGTCAGTTAAAAAGTTATGAAAATTAGCCTGCAAAGTAGCCTAACTACATCCACATACAATATCGTATAACAGGCCTACAACAACGCATGACAAGGATGTATTCGTTTGGACAACATTAGGCTATACAGCCTAAAAAAGGCTAAACTTAGGCTACCTTTAGTTTGTTAAATGTAAAGCCTAGCTTAATGTTACCTTTCTTGCCCATCTGAAATAACTCCTAGCTTTGCTCCTTCCCTCCTTTCTGTTTTTGTTGTTTTCAAAAACCTGTTATATCCGCGAAACTTTCCCCCCACGGACCATCCAACGCATTCAAAAGTAACGCATTCTATTAGCTATTCCAGGCGTCATGTGTAATAAGCTGCCCTTTTTTTGATGAACACATACAGAGTTTATAAATGATATCCTTTAATTTCATGTTTCCACATCATTATGACCTGATTCGAAATTATGTATTTATTCATGAATTCATTACAAAAGATTTAAAATGGACAAAAATTTAAAAATTCCGCCATAGCCCTTTTCATCTCGCGTACCCCCTAGAAGCAGCTCGCGTACCACCGGGGGTACGCGTACCACAGTTTGGGAATCCCTGTTCTAGGCTAAACATTTGGCCAGTTACTGTGAAGGTTGGTTAGGCTTAGGCTAGGGCTTCGACTGCACAAACATTAGTTTAGATTTAGATTAAAGTGAGAACATTACCTACTCAAAGGCTACATAATGACAGGGGTGGGCAATCATTTCTCCCAGAGGTCAGAGGATAATTACTTTGATAAAGTAGCCTACTGTATGCCGCTGGCCACGCATTGAACGATTGACTGAAATACAATACACAAAATGCATTGTGCTGGAAGTTAAAGGTACTCTAAGCGATGCCACATGTTTTTTCAGGCTAAAACATTTTATGTCACTTACTGCAAACATCACCTAACCAACCGCTAGTGTCTGTGTCCTGAAAACTCGCGAACGCGATCTCTGTGGACAGCCCAGGCTCCAAAAACAAAACAAACAAACAAAAACAACCTGGGCAAACCTAGCCCATAAAAACATAACAAACTGTTCCAGCAAATCACAGACGAGATGCGGTTTAGGAGAGTTTAAATTGCACGGGAGCAGCACAGGAGGGAGGGGGAGGAAGTAGCGAGCTCTCTGTTCTAGTGGTGGGCGATACTGCAAAATTTGGTATCGATCTGATACCAAATACATATAGGGTCTGTATTGCCGATACCGATACCAATACGATACTTTTTTCACTTAAAAAAAATACTTTTGTAGGGGAAAGCAGGATGTCATTATTTCTGAGGTGAATGAATGATCAATTCTTTAGGCAATATATTTTTATTAATGTATTGAAGAGCACAAAATTATTAGTTATTAGGCACTGTAGAATAAATGCAAACCAAATTTTACAGCCTTTTTTAAAAAAAATAAAATAACGAATAACAAAAATCTCTCCCTTTTTTCTGGTTTTAATTTAGCCTAAATATAGCAGGTCACATGAGCAAAAAATAATATGTTTATAGATAACACGTTTCAATGGGCTGCATATATTATTTACATGTCTGATCTATACTAGGCCTACAACAAAATGTGTGTGATTGCTCAACAACATTCATGTTTATTTTCTAGTTTATCAATATATGCGGTAATGATGGACATGCTTAACTAGATGGAAGCAATCAGGAGTAGCCATGATAGCCTATATGCAAGCATATGGACGAGCCAGTTGTTATCTTAGACAACAGCTCAAAGGTGTTTGCCATGCTAGACAATGGACATTATATTAGCACACCGTTAGGTCTATCTGTGGGTTAGCTTCAAATGGGTGGTCGGTGGGGAACGCTGATTGGTTGGCAGTAAGCAATGTGTTGATTGGCTCTTCAGAAAGGCAGTAAAATTAGGGTCAAAAGTCCGTAAGCATTGCAAATCAGTTTCACAAGCTCGTACTTTCAGTGTTGCGCAGGAAAGCGTCACGTAGGAGATTCACACACATACAAAGTATTTGTGCAGGTACATATTTTTTCCACACGTGTACAAAATATTTTTACAGATCCGCACCCCCCCCCCCCCCCCCCCACATATGTACAAAACATTTCTACAGATACACATTTCTTTCACACAAGTACATAATATTTCTACAGGTACATATTTTTTCACACATGTACAAAATATTTATACAGGTACGAAATTTCTTTGCACATGCAGAACTCCTTTTGCACAGCTGCAAAACTTTATTACACATGTGAACATCTTTTCACAAGCTCTCAATATTAAAGACCCTATTTTGACTCCATAAAAGTGGGCCAAGATGTGAAAGCAGCATTTGCTCAGGATTGTAGTTGGAAGACACAAGCAAATAGTGAACGTAGAGGAGAGATATTTAAATGAAAATATTGATTCAATTACAGTTGTATCGATCAAATACCAATACCAGTGTTGGCATCGATACTAGCGATATTTAGATCGATCCGCCCACCCCTACTCTGATCGGTTTGAAAGTCAACAGAAGTGACGTTACCCAGCATAGCTTAGAGCACCTTTAACTGACAGGAAAGTAACATTGGCATACATGCCGGATTAGCTAAGCAAGCCTGCAACCTTATTGCTATAGTATGCAATAACGTTACTTGCAAGCCCATGTCTACTTTCTTAAAACAATCTCTACTCAGATGGAGTGTGAACTTTAACTTTAGGCTACCCTGCATCTTGTCATTTGTGTGAAATGTAGGCTAACGTTAGCCTCCGTAATCATGGATCAAGTCTCTTATAGAAATTATATGCTGAGAAATATAATAAAACACGTTACTACCCTATTTTTCTTAGCCTACATATCATTTCAGTTTTTCCTCTTGAGGATGAAGATAACATGTGTGGCATAACTTCGTAACTTCATAATGCATGCATGCTTTGTATCCAAATGTCTAGTCTAGCCTATTAATACTTAGTGCTGCCTATTTGAAGACAGAGCAATTCCTACTTTATTGGCGTTTTAAACATTTCTAGCTTTGAACTGACACATCACAAAAAAGTTAGATTATGTACTGCAAACGGGAAATTCAGTCTGCTTTTCTCTGCCAAAAGTTAACCATTTTCAAGGACCTTGCATCTTTCTTTCAATGTCTTGCTTGCTTGTCCTCCGAGTTCGTCCTTAAAGGGACACCAGGCAAGCCTGATGCTTTTTCTCTATGAAACTCCCCCTCGCTCGGTCTGAAGCTCTTTTCCTTTTCTTTGCGTCTTCTGTCAAGGGTTTTCGCTGCTTCTTCGCTGGCTCTGCCATTATACACATGTTTGCAACAATCTCTAGCGTTTCGTTAGCCTGCCTGCTTCGGTCGGCGGGTAGAATACACTGAACTTGCAAGGGATATTCTTCCTACAGGCAGTAGGGGCGGGCGAGAGAGTCTTCATTCGCCCTGTAACGAGTCATTTAAAGGAACCATATGTAAGATTGTGGCCAAAACTGGTACTGCAATCACTTTCAAATTACTGTAGAGCTAGTGACATATCAGTGGCATTTTATGATTAATTGAAATACATTTCTTACATACGGTTCCTTTAACCATATACCGACTTACGAAGATGAGTAATTAACACGAAAACGTTGCCTGGTGTCCCTTTAACTAAACCGGTCTATTGGAATTTTGGGGGCACAAAGCAGGGGCTTCTGAGAGATGTAGTTAATATCTTTATTCTACAGCAAAATTATATAGGCTACATATTATGTTGGATTGGTGCAGGCATCTGAATTGTAGCACTAGTGAAGGGGCTTCTGCCATCACTCACATTTCATCAAACTGTATTAATCTAATAATTATGATCAAGCACAAAACACATTTGTGATGTCTGCAGCTTCTCTCATATGCGGGAACAGTGTCTGAGGCATGCATATTGTCCTACCACTATGTCTTAAAGAAGATTTCATCTATATAACATTCATTTGAACAAAACAATGACATGATGTGAAAGAGTTGCATCATAGCTCTACCAATCAGCATCCGTCATAATTCACCTAGTGTTGGTGTCATTTGACTTACTCTCGAGGTTCTTTGAATGTGTTAGCGAGCCTGTCACCTCTTATAGCCTATATTCTATTAGGCTAAAGGCTACAGCATTGATCAATGTGTTACCACATAAAATGCATCAAATCAAATACATCAACTGCTCTAAATAGCATTAAATCGCTTTTGTCGCGATGGCGCTCGCCGCTCCCTCCTTTCGGAGATTAATTACGCATAGTAGTCTACTTTTAAAAGCCTGACGTCAAGTGAATTATCATAGAAACTTCATACGCGTTATGGCTGTGTTCAGGGGTAGATCACCTAAAGGAATTTAACAATGTGATTACCTTCTGTACCAACGCTGAGTCAATAGCAGCATAGACCAGATCATCCTCCCAGGGGAAAGTAACTGTGAGTATTTGATTAAACCAATGCACTTGTGGGAACGGTTTGTCAATGCCACTAATGTAACTGACAGAATAGCTGCTGACTCGGTCGGTTAAGGAAGTCGAACGCGGTACAGACGATATTGCAACCGCGACCTGATGTGTTTGTACTGATGTGTTCGCATCTAAACTGTCTATCTGTGGGGCTGAAGCTGTTCTCTAGACTGCAGAATAACTAATGTCTAATCTAATTTGTATCTAATAACAAATCAAGAATGGTGGATCGTGAAGTCCAGTGACATTATAATTAAAACGGCAGTTAAATATTAGAAGTGGAGGGCAAAAACAACAACCATGCGGCTACGACTCGCTAGCTTGTTTGACTATTTGACTACGCTTTAAGATGCAGCGCATAGTATTGTGGATATTGGTTGATATATTAGCCCACTCGGAATGCCCACAACTAAGACAAAATACACCAAAGACAGACTAATATTTGATGACCAACATGAACTACAATACTTCAGTGCTCGAAGGAGGGAGAGACAAACACGACGCAGCTCTGCACACGCATCGTGAGTGCCGCTGAGACACGTGAATCCGACTTCCACGGGGCCGCGCGAGCAGTCAGTCTTTCAGCACCTCTCCCTCGTGGACAGCAACAGATTGCTGGCGAACGTCTCAGGGGCGCCAAGTCTGAAATGAAATTAAACCTCACTCTAGCGTGAGTTGGCCTCCAAGCCAGGGCGGTCAATGAAGTTTGCATTCTAAATTACATATGCTAATGTTAATGTATAGTTAAGTCACAATGAAAGTCGAAGTTATTTATCAATGTCGGGACCGTTTTGGAAATCCATACCGGCACCAAATATGTTCCTGTGATGGACGACCGAGACGAGTGTGTACACATTTTGCTCTCGGACTTGCAACCATCAGCGCAGATCAATACTCAGATACCCTCTGTATTTAACAAACACAGGAAAAGTAGCTATCATTCTGTTAAAGATTAACAGAAGCATTGCAGGCTTGGAGCAATCCGTCTCAAAGTGAGGGTCATTATGTCAGTGAGTCCAGCGAGACTGAGTGAGCTTTGTCTCCAGCGGTAGCATGTCAGCCAAACCCAACCTCCTGACCTAAATCAATATGCCAGTGCGGCCTGTCCCAGCAACACTAATCATTCTTTCCATGAGCCAATGGAAGGGGTGGGGAGGGCGGATTTGAACCATCCCTTCAATATGGTACGGCTAACTGGATACTAGAAGCACCCACCCACAGTGTGAGAGAGGCTAGCAGTGGGCATGGTGCAACTACCTTACTGTTTCTCATAGGAATGTCTTAACTGTACTGTTTATGTGTGTGTATGTGCGTGTGTGTGAGTGTGACTATAAGTGTGCTTACGAAAGAGTGTGTGAGTGAAAGAGAGTGCGTGCATGCACGCATGTGTTCATCTCAGTGTGTTATTCAGCCATGCACACGTGACAGTCACAGTCACTTTGCTCATTTCCTTCCTATGCCATTTCCTCTATCCCTCCTCTCTCTATCTCTCTCTCTGTCTTTCTCACTCTCTCTCTTCACCTAAACCAGGAGCATGCTACCTCTTAAAAGCTTGAAGGCAGTGTCAAGGGGGCCTTCTTTTCAACAAAGTAGATAAAACGAGATGTTAACCTATACACTCGTATTGCCCTGTTTACTGTTAGTGAGCAGTGATTTATAAAGCCATTGAGATCTGTCTCACCCCAAGATCTTCACAGCATACCCCCCCCCCCCACCACCACCACCACGACACACACATACACACACACACACATCTCCTGCATGCCCCTCCCCAATGAAAAGTGTTGCTGTGTAATTACTTTACAAGACGGATAGAGCCCATCCAGGCTGCCCTGAACCCCAAGCTAAATCAAAGCCCCCCCCCCCCTCTCTCTCCCTCTTGCTCTCCTTCTCTCCTTCTTCCTCGCTCTCTGGGCCCTGATATGTGCAGCTCCTGCAAACAGTCTCATGTGTCAGGAAGGAGTGTGCCTTCTATTCACCCGCTCCCCGCCATTTCCCTCCCATATTCCTCATCCTCCCACCACACGTCTGCCTCACATTCATCCGCGCCGACGCTCAGCTCCATACATCAGATACGCCTCCTTCAAAAGAGAGAGAGAGGGAGAGAGAGAGAGAGAGAGAGAGAGAGAGGGAGGGGGAAGAGATTGAGGAGATATGCGCCATAGAGTTGGAGATCCAGTCGCCCAATTGCATTTTGGGAGAAGCACCAAATCATCCTTATAATGGCAGCACTTCCCTGTCACTGTCTGCATAGTGCTAAGTTGAAGAGTTGGAGCTTAGAAATAAATTGAACTGTCTGCGAGATTCAGGAAGGCAACATACAGGCACACCCAAGCCGCGTACTCAAACACACACCCAACACTGCAGTGTTTCCCCCCTTAGCTCCGTAGGTTGTTAAAGGATTTCTTGGAATTTGGCAGTCACCTTGTCAAATCTCTTGAGGCTGAGACGGTAGCATGGGGTACAGGGATGGTGTCCATTGTCTAAAGGCCAGCCTTGGTGAAGTTCCCTTAACCACTGAACTCTTTCAGCACTCTCTCTATCATTCTGTCTCTCTCACTCTATCATGCCATCTCTCTCTCTCTCTTTCTCTCTGTCTTTCCTGCTCCTGTGAGATGCCTTAGACCGGAGGGCAGGCAGCTGTTCTGAGTCTTGCGCTTTCTCTCTCTCCATCTCTCTCTATCTTTCTCTCTCTCTCCATCCCTTGCTCTCTCTCTCTCATACATACAGTGTTCACTCACACCTTGGATGCTGTTTAAATAAACAGTAATTAGTGGGCGACCAGATTGCTCAGACCGCACACACACACACACACACACACACACATACACATGTAATCAAGGCAAATGACCACATGAGACACATATGTCTACTACACATAGACAGTGGTAAAGCCGTGTGCAAAAGTGAACACATGGACATTGGTGCGCAAACACGCGCGCACACACACACACACACACGCTTGCTAATCCCGATTTATGTTCTGTTATATTTTCCAACTAAATGTTTACCCTTAATGATGATATGAATTCAAAATGTATGTTTTGCTGCATTCTGCAGAACTGTATATCGATTGGATTTCTTTCTTAGTTTTGCGCAATATACATGTCTGTGTCCAAGAATTAATCAGTTTGAAATTAGTCTTGAGGGATTGCCCTTAGAAAGTGGTTGTGAGGTGGAGAGAAAATAATTGTTCAGCCAGCACGATTTGAAATTTTAAAGAGAAGTAAAACTCGCAATGAGTTTAGGGGAGGATTTCCACAATTTAAAATGGAGTAACGATTACATGCAAATTTTATTGACTTCATATGAAAGAAATTTTTCATTTGAGAGCCCTAACAGACCTCACATTTCCTGTGAGAGTTTGAATGTAAATCACCTAGTTCTAGCATGGAACAAATTCACACAGACAAGATGCACGTTTAGGAGAGTTTCAATTGCACGGGAGCAGCACTGGAGGGAGGGGGAGGAAGTAGCGAGCTAGCTCTGTTTTGTTTGAAAGTCAACAGAAGTGATGTTACCAAGCATCGCTTAGAGCACCTTTAAGTGAAAGGTAGTTAACACCAGTAGTGGTAGTTGTTATAATACTAGCAGTAGCAGTATTTGTAGTAGTAGTAGTAGTAGTAGTGTGTGTGTGTGTGTCTGTGTGTGTGTGTGTGTGTCTGTGTGTCTGTGTGAGTGGGGCAGGTTAAGACAGACGGATAGACAGAGGTCCTTCTTAGCCTGGGGTGTGTGAACTTCTGGCATGGAGTGTGAGAGGAGCGGGCGTTCCCTGGGCACTCTATTGACGTCTGGCCAAACAGTAGCAGGCTGACCCTTCTCTCCTCTTCTACCACTGCCCCCCCCCCAACCCCACTCTCCTCTCCTCCTGCTCATTAAGAGAGCTGACGCTCCTGCTTCGTTAGAGCCTCCTTAATTGACTTTTATTTGATTATTCATGAGCTTGTTTATCTGATTGTTTCTCTCATGCTGTGACTTATGCTGATGCATCCTGGGAAATGGGGATTGAAAGTGAACTTGGCTCCGGCTTCTCCACAGCCTTGACCGTGGGCCTCCCCCTGGAATTGGGCAAACTCTCACCACTCTAGCTTTTTTTCCAAGAGAAGTTCTGTTTTGATTATTTTACCTTGAAAAATATCTGAATTTCAACTTCACTGCGGTATAAGTTGGAGAAAAGTTTTCTCTTTTCTCTCTTTATCCCCTGGTTTTAGGGAGTTAGACTTCATCTGTGTGTGTGTATGTGTGTGTGTGTGTGTGTGTGTGTGTGTGTGTGTGTGTGTGTGTGTGAGAGAGAGAGAGAGAGAGTGGGAGAGAAAGTGAGCGAGCGTGTACTTGTGTGCCTGCTTTTATGCATACATGCATGTGTGTGTGTGTATGTATGCGTGCGTGTGTGTGTGTGTGTGTGTGTGTGTGTGTGTGTGTGTGTGTGTGTGTATGTGTGTGTGTGTGTGTGTATCCTGTATTTGCTGTAGCCGACTAACCAAGGCGTTTTCCTGGCTGAACAGTGGGCATTGTGCAGAGGCTCTGAGCTCATGGACGATGACAGCCCAGCAGCTCCGAGTAATTATGGGGTCACCCTGAAATTAACACTGTAACAAGAAATAACATCCTAAAATGATTATTTTTCCCAGACAGATTAACCTCCGCTAGGATATTGCTGTCCAGAACAGATTTGCCAAGAATAGATTTAACTATGAATCGGAACAGATTCACTCTTTGAGAGGTGGGGAACAGTGGGGGGTGGGGAGGTGATTCAGTTCGAGGCTAGATTACACACATACACACACAGATTACTGTGTAGATTACTGTAACTGGCAATAGATTAACGAAGAATGTCAGCAAAGGAGTCAAACCACATCACATTTGGGTTGCAGTGAGAGATATTTATTTTTCTGTACGAGTAAGTAGGTTTGTTTTGTATGGATGTGAGGGAACATATACTGTACATAATGTGTGCACAGTGTGTAGCTTATGTGTGTGTGTGTGTGTGTGTGTGTGTATGGATGGTGTGTATATGTGACTTTTTCTATCCAAATACACACCACACACTTGTATTTTGTGTGTATATTTGTGTGCAGAACTATGTTCCTACGTATATTTTTCCCATTATTAATTTTTCAAGAAGTATGTAAGTGTGTGTGTGTGTTTGTGTGTGTGTTTGTGTGTGTGTGTGTGTGTGTGTGTGTGCGCGTGTGTGTGTGTGCGTGTGTGTGTGTGTGTGTGTGTGTGTGTGTGTGTGTGTGTGTGTGTGTGTGTGTTTGTGATATAGAGGGACAAACAGGGAAAGGCATGTGCTGCAGCAGAGGAACAGAGAGTGGAATGTTTCATCGGGCCCTGATTGTGTATGCATGTGTGAGCCATGTTGTTCTGCCCCATGTTGAGAGACTCTCGTGCTATTTTTACCTCGCTGAGGTGCCTCACGACTCACCAGGCTTTCCACCAGTAGCCTCCCGCACGGTCTGCCTTGCGTCTCCTGTTGGGAGCCATGCTGAATCCCCCTCACCCTCCCACCTGCCCCTGCTGGTGTGGTGTGGTGGGTGGGGTACCTGCTTTTTTCTTCATGGCAGACCAGACCACCTCCACGCAGAGAACAGTGCCATGCTGAGACGTTTGTTCAAATGCCATCGTTCCTCAGAGACACTTTTCACATTTGACTTTGACCATTCGTCCAGTCGAGCACACCTCCACCGCCATTCCTGAGAGGAGATACGGGTATCAAACGGACCTCCCAAACTCCCAGCGACATCCCCCTCCCACACACACACACACACACATACCCAGCATCTCCTAGCTCCACTGAGAGCGTTGGGATGAGCTACAGCCCAGCCATAAAGTCCAACTCATATGCACAAGTGCACAAGCAGTGATGCTCAAAGACACACAAACATTCCCATACAGTAGTGCACAATACCACTCCTCAATAAACACAGTGACACAGATGTATGCATGCGCGTACAGCCCCACACGCACGCACACACACACACACACTCACACAAATCACACACACACAACACACACACAACACACACACACACACACACACACACACACACAACACACACACACACACACACACACACACACACACACACACACTACTGGGACCAACAGGAGCAACAACACAGATGGGATAGGCCCAGACGTCTCAGGCCACATGTCCCATTTCAGATGAATTATTGCTAAAACAGCCCCAGCAGCACATGTACCGTATGCGTCAGACAGCCCTGGAACAACACACATGTCCAAAAGCCACCAGCCTGCGGTACACTCCGACTCTTCACTCAGAAGCCAGTGTTTTAAAGTATTCAGTGCGAACCCTATCAACCTAGAGTGAGGACATTGTTACAGTAAGCGCTTTCAAAATGGAGTCCAGATTGGTGCTGTTAGTTCGAAACTTGAAAGCGGATCCCGGTTTTTTTTTTTTTTTTTTGCCCATTAAAAATGAGCAGAAGTGATGATGGTCTTTGCATCTCTTTTTCAAGGCTGTGTGAGCACGCCTCAGCTCGGTCCCTACAGGACAGTCTCTTTTGGGGTCTCATTAGCCCCTGGTTGGGTCTGTGCAGAATCCAAAATGGATACTTCACTTAGAGTGGTGGTGAAGGGGGGGGGGTGCAGAAAATCTGTTTGGTCTTGGTATTTTGAGGTGAACTGCCATTTACCAGCCTCTGATGTTTGAGCCAAGATGACCCCTCTAAAGCCTCATTTGGAATCCTGGCAGTGAGCTTCTATAGGGAACCCTCTGAGAATGCCAGGCTTCTTCAGAGTCCTCCAACTTCACTTGAGAGACTGTGGCAGATGGAATCACAAGGAATGTATATATTTGAGAGATAGAATCTAAATTCTCACATTTACCAAAAGCAGGTTAATACTATAGTTATTGACACACACACACACACACACACACACACACACTGTGGGACTTACAAAGGTGGAGACCACTCTCTGACCACGCACTGTTAGTCTACATGCTGGTGCCACTTCATTATCTTACACAATGGCTCAGAAAGCCATTTTTTTCTGTTCCATTCTCTTGCTTATGATGACGCTTAATGGAGTGAATTGCCGTGTCCCTCAGCAGTGCTTTTTTTTTTTTTTTTTTTTAAATGTTTGGGCTTTTTATGCCTTTAATGACAGGACAGTGGAGAGTGACAGGAAGCGAATGGGAGAGAGAGAGCAGGGGTGGGATCCGGAAAGGACCACGGGGGGCGGGAATCGAAACCAGGTCACCGGCGTACAGTGCAGGTGCCCCAGCCAGTTGCGCCACAGCTGGGGCCTCAGCAGTGCTTTTGATCCAAGAGATTGTAGGGTGCTCCTCTCGTGCAGAGAAGAGCCCATATATCTTGCAGTGGAGAGCTCATGTTTGCCAGCGATTATCCCATTCAGCAGAGGTGCCTCTGGTAGCCGATCATGTCTGTCGACGATGAGGCTTGTGTTGTTTCCTGCCTTCAGGGCTTTTTATACTGTACTAGCCATATAAAATCATCACTGTTGCTCAGGCTGTGTAGATACATGAGTGGGCTTGTAAGGTGAGGCGGTGTAGATACATTAAGTATACATACTCTTTTGATCCTGTGAGGGAAATTTGGTCTCTGCATTTATTCCATCCGTGAATTAGTGAAACACACAGAGCACACAGTGAACACACAGTGAGGTGAAGCACACACTAACCCGGAGCAGTTCCACTTCCCCCACCCACATTTTTCCTACTGGTCGGGGATCAAACCGACAACCCTTCGGTTTCAAGCCCAAAGCCCTAACCAGTAGTCCACGGCTACCCACATTAGTGAGCTTGGAAGGTGATGTGGTGTAGATACATTAGTGAGCTTGTAAGGAGAGGTGGTTTGCGTTGTGTTTGTGTACTGATGGTCTTAATGAGGGTGGTGCGAACAATGATGATGACAGTGTTAATTTTCACCTGCCAAAACTCATCACAGTCAAGCTCCTTAAAAAAAAACCTGCAATTCTCACTGATTTATTTTTAAAAGGCAGGACAATGTTTTTTTTTGTGTTCCAGACAGACTCCAGAAGCAAGTTTTTAGAACAAGGTGCTAGACCTGCGCATATTTGTTCCTGGACAGATCCCTTCAGCTCCCGGTGAAATCGTCTAGGGTTACACACGTGTGTTGGAGAACAAAAAAAAGGTTCTCCGGGATCAAGATCACCTGGCTCTACTGGGACTTTTTGTATTTAAGAACCTGCTTATTTTTAGATCCGCACCAGAAGTGTCAGGGCCAGAAAAAGCTGGAGGAAGGTGTATCGTCTATCACTCCGAGAGCAGGGGTGCGGATGCTCTGGATCCCGTGGCAGACGCAGATGAAAGCAGCGAGAGGAACAGATGGCACCGAGCACAGGCTACTCTCCCTCTTTTTCACTCTCTTTCTCTCTCTCTCTCTCTCTTTCTCTCTCTCTCTTTCCACACTTTTAAACAAATGAGGTCTTCATCAGTCCATGTTGGAGGACAATTTGGGGCCCATAAAGAACCCTGTAGTGTTCTGCGGGAAGCTCGAGACCTCTAATGTCTTTATTTTTAACCTTCGCTTAAGCGGGCGTGCACAGGATGGGACGACGTGCTCATAATTGTTCGGGTTTAAACACCCTGGCGCTCATAGTTAGCACACGTGCTAAGTGGCGAGAGGGCCCCCCTTTCGCTCCGAGAGAGTGAAAGAGAGAGAGGGAGAGAGATAGAGAGAGAGGGGGAACGCATACACACGGAGAGAGAGAGAAGCAGATGGTGGGCCGTAGGAGGGTGGTGATTGGTAGCCAGGCCGGGAGCGGGACGCTACGGCGTTGTATCAGCAGCCTCAGCGGCAGTTCCCTCACATCCCACCGCTCCAAATTAGGCGCCCATTTCATTGCCCGCTCCTTTGGAGAGACAGATTGATCAAACATTTACCAGTGGTTAAAAAAGAAGAAGAAATCCATATTTTTTTTCCTGGGTGCTTAATCATAGAGAAAGTACATTGGAGTGGGGGCAAAAGAGGCGAGAAATGAATTGGCACATCAAGGAGAAAGTAAAACAACCACCGACAGCAAAACCACCACCATCATTTTCATTTTTTGTGTTCTAATTTTTTTCTTTGTTTTTGGTTGCTTTCTCCAAAGAGCGTGACTCCACATTTTCTTTTTCTCTCATGTTAGACCGATCTGATAGCAATGTCCCTGAGCACTTTATTTATTTGCTTGGTTGCTGGGAGGCTCTGTGTTAGCGGAACCCATACCTCATCACAGTCTCTCTCGCTCTCTCTCTCTCTCTCTCTCTCTCTCTCTCTCTCTCTCTCTCTCTCACTCTAAGCTCCAGTGGTTATCCACAGCAGTCGTTTGTGTTCCTGTGCTGGGATGGGAATGTGGTTCTGGGGGTGGGGGTGGGGGTATGGTGGGTGGTGTTGGGGGTGGGGGATCTGTTTCTGGGGCCCTGGTGACGGAGAAGCAGCCTCTACTCTGACGCCACTGCAGTGGGCTTGCAGCAGTAGCAGCAGCAGCAGCAGCCGTAGCAAAGCGGCAGGTCTCTCTGATTCACACAAACATATATGGGTTTTCCCCTGGATGCCTGAATGACTGACTGAGCGTCTGACGGACTGTTAGCTCCCGGAGGGCATAACCTAGCCCACACGGAGCTAATCGATCAGGGCACTCGCGTGGGATTCCATCGAGCCAGGCCAGCATTCTTCACATGCGCGCACATACGCAGTGATTTAGCATCAAACACATCAAACGCAACCGCAGAAGCACACACGCTCAACCGGCACATACACACACACACACACACACACACACACATACAGTACACAAGCTAAGGATGTCACGTGTCCACACGCCTGTGCGCAGACGCACATACATTTACACATATGGATTTACTTGTGCATAGGCTGTGGACACTTGCTTACACCTGACACATACAGATATACACACAGCGTCACACATATGCTTGTGGTGTTCCTGGCACACAGAGAGCCATACAGATCCCATTACACACACATGCACACATATTTACACATGCACACATTCATCCATAATCTAATGAGCACACACATGATACATGACACACACACACACACACACACACACACACACACACATCTGCAAGCAGAGAGAAATATTATCAGTGAGTGATTTATAGGCTGACCTTATCATACTATTGTATAAATAAACTTGCCTCATAGACACAGTGCAGAACTGCATGCAGGAATGTGTGTGTGTGCGTGTGTATGTGCATGTGTGCGTTTGTGCATGCATGTGCGCATGCATGCTGTTGCATAAGTGCACCTGCATGCAGATGTGTGTGCGTATGCCTGTGTGTGTGTGTGTGTGTGTGTGTGTCTATGTGCTTGTGGGGAGGGGGGGTGTTGCAGTGGAGGGTGAGAAAGGAGGAGAATAGATCCAAGGACTCCTGCCTCCAGTGGTGCAGTAAAAAAAAAAGAAAGAAAATCCCCACAGCATCCGCTCTGGACCACGTTCGGCCCAGGCTCTGCTCCAGATTCAGCCGTATTGAGGGAAAAGCTAACCATGTAGGAAGCTGTGACGCAGTCTCAAGTGGGTGCGCAGCAGCGATGTGGACTGTGATCAATAATCCCCTCTGCCACGCTCGGGATCCGAGCCCTCAGATCAGTCTGAGGCCAGTGCCCTTCATGGTGTTCTTCATAGCACTTTGTTCTTTCTGATACTTAAACCTGGAATACTTCCACTCAGCTGCAGCAGAGCCAACAATCCTTGTGTGTGTGTGTGTGTGTGTGTGTGTGTGTGTGCGTGCGCGTGTGTGTGTCTGTGTGTGTGTGTATTGTGTGTATTTGAAAAGAAGCTCTAAAGTTAGAGAATGCTTACTTTGCCAGTATTAGGGCTAGCTTGTGGATGGGGGTGTCTTCGGGTGAGGTCATTTCCTCGTGCTCTCCCTCCATGGTGCAAATATTTGCTGCGGAGCTCCGGTCGGTTAGTTATGCATTTCAAGCATGGTTGCATTCGCGTGGAGGATCGGGGGTGGGGGGGGCATCAAAAACAAATGCATATTTATGAACGCTCTCTTCTCTCTCTCTCTCTCTCTCTCTCTCTCTCTCTCTCTCTTCTCAGCCCTGCAGCCATAAGCGAATCCCTGGCCTTAATTATGCTTTATAAATATGCATGCATTAGGACATCTCAGAATCTCCAGCTCACTGAGCGAGCGAGCGGAAGAGGAAGAGAAGAAGAAAAACGATTAATAAAGAAATAATAACGTGGGATCTCATTGCGGCAGCGATTTGATCACGTGTCGACCCAATACGTGTGGTCATGGGTTCCCCCTTCCCAGAGGACCAACCCTCTCCCACACACACACATGCACAGACGCAAACATGCCCACACACACACACACACACACACACACACACACACTCACATTCACACCATGCGGTGACACAGAGGTCAGGGAACTCCTAGTTAGTTAGATGCTCACTGCATTAGTCATCCTTATTTAATCCAATACCCCTGGTGGACATAATCCAGGCACTTCAATTTATCATCATGATCGTCGTTGTCAGAGTCGTCATCGTCGTCATTAACACCACTGTCTTCCTCCTCTGTTTCTTCATTAGCACCCGGGCTTGTGAGTGACTGACGTCCACAGCACCGGCTTTGTCTTTCGGCGTCTTTCTACTCCACTTCTCTTTCATATTCGTCATTATTAGAGTCGTTATCTTTCATTGCCCTTCCGTTACTTTTGCTTTGAAATCTCATCGTTTCTGTTCTTCACCCTTATCATGTTGAACTTACATGTATTTTATCTTAATTGTCACCGTGTCATTGTTTATGGTTAAAGACTCATCATATGTATAGACAGAGACGTAACGCACACTAAAACACTATTAACGAGGTGTTGACTTCTGCTGATAAATGTAAAAAATAGTAAAAAGAGGTCGCACACTCTGGCTCTAAAAGTATAATTTATTGGATAACGTTGTGGCCAGTGAGGCCTTCTTCAGTTCCGATTTTTCACTCATCATGTTAAAAAAGTGTCTGGGCAAACAACTGGCCAACAAGCAAGCTTTGCCTTAAAGCATAAACCACCTAGTGAGCCTCAGTTCCTCCAGCTCTCTGATGGCCTGTTTGTACCCGAAAAGAAAGCACAGTTCTTTAGAATCACCCGCATCAATCCTGCCCGTAATTCTGTGCTGTATTGCTCCTCGGGAGAACATCCATCCATATCGGGCTTGTCGCCTCGTAAGTCGTTGTTTTGAGACGGGGGGGCCCCAGCGCGAGTTGCATATGTGCCGTCGGAGGAGTCATTTCACTGGCGTGTCTGTCTCATCATGTCATCAGTCACCCCACGCATTTGTCTCTCTCATTGTGGTTTGAGGTGCCAGTTTCAATCCACACGGATATTTGTCTCCATGGCTATCACCACATGCAAACACACAGACACACGCACGCGCATACACACATACAGAGAGACTTTCCAAGTCGGAGGCATTTCATTTCAGCTATCGGGAAAATACATTAGCAGCACCAACAAAAATTAGGATAGTTAGAAGTAGGTAGGCTACTACAAACAGTTTAAATGAAGCCAAGTGGGAGTAATAAGCAGCCACACCATATCACACTTGGCAGATTCTATGTAGAGGCTTGTTCAGTCTTTTTTAAAGAGATTTAATTGTGCCAGAGTATTAGCATATGTATTCCATCTGAAATAGCCGTGCAGACATATGGTAGCTGTCATGGGCATTTTTGTGTTTGGATTGGATAACTACTTTCCCTCTCAATACTAGTGGAGAACCCCTGGGCACACACTCCAAGTGTGTGTGTGTGTGTGTGTGTGTAAGAGAGAGAGGGTGTTTGTGTGTGGTGTGTGTGTGTGTGTGTGTGTGAGAGAGAGAGAGACTGTGAGGTTGTGTGTGAGTATGTGGGCATGTGTGTGAGTGTGTGAGCATGCGTGTGTGTTTTTTTTGTGAAATGCAGATGTTCTGTGTACCGGTTGGTTTCTCCGGCCGGCGTCTCCTCCTGACAGACTCGGTCTGGCTGCGGCGATTGATAGCCAGCGCTCATCACTAAATCTTAATGGAGGCACGCGGGGCCCCCCGTGAGTGACACTTACAGTAGGGCCTCCATCACGCCTAAACACCCTCCGTTACAGCAGTCTGATGCCCATTAGCATTGTCCAGCTGAGCGGAACACGCGCTAGCGCTGGAACCGCCGGCTATGTAGCACAGCACGCACACACGTTCGCGCTTCTGTTTGGGGGTGGGGGTGTGGGGGGCAGAGAGAGAGGGGGAGAGAGAGCTAGAGAGAGAGAGAGAGAGAGAGAGAGAGAGAGAGAGAGATGTTGTTTGTGCGGTCCGAGCCCAATGCAGGCAGGTTGAGTAGGTGGTGGGCAGGAAGGGCGGATGGATGGTGGCAGGGTGTCACGTATTTATTGCCTTTGATTGATGGCTAAGCTGACTCGCGGTCTGCCTCCGAGGCGCCAAGTCAATTATAAAGCACTGCTAGCATTTCACAC
>NW_027468870.1:11617078-11629578 GCF_046254945.1 Alosa pseudoharengus
GTCTCTTTAAGGGAAGTCAAACCAATCTGCATCTGAAATCAATTCATTGACCCTGTGCACTGTGTTTCTTGTACACTGAGTTTTAATAGGAGTGGGAATTGATGTATATATGAGTGGAACGACCTCACTGAGAATATTTGTTTTTCTATTTTTTCCATCCACACTAGCTAGGCTTGTTTGTAGATGAGTTTGATTTCAGCTAATAAGTATTGATTCTCTTGCGCTAATTAAGAGGCATATTGGAAAGTAAAGGTGTTCTTTCAACATATTCTTTTGAATTAGGCCCAATTAAGCACATTATGTGAGCAGAGTTCCTTTGCTGCCTAACTAATTAACAGGTGATTTGGAACAGAGATCCACTGGCGCACGTTATTGTGTGCGTAGACATATGCACACACACATGCACACGTACACACACACACACACACACACACATAAACACACACAGAGACACACACATACATGCAAAACATGGACACACACACACACACACACACACACAGTTCAAAGCAGACCCTTGGGACAGACAATGAGGCATCAATGCAGAATATCAAAACACTGTTTTACATGAACGTGAGGGGAAGTAAAAATGTGTTGTTAAGGTTTTTCTTTTAAGGAGAAACTTTCTGGTTTTGGCTATTTTGCATAAAAGCCTGTGTGGTTTGATGTAGATACTCCACAAAATGTTGCCTTTTACATTTTATCTTTTAAATGAAAATGGACTTGGTCCAATCCAGATGAAAAAATGCGGAACCTCCAAGGGTTCTGCAAGAAAATACATTTATTTTATCTGCCATTCAACAGTGATTCCACTGCAAGGTGGGACTCATTTTGCTATCTCCTGATTGTAATACATCCTTAGCAAATCCGGTGTGTGAATAACCTTGATACTCACAACTTATAGCAGAGTACGGAACAGTAATATTGCACCAACCTTGGGAGCTTTATTGAGAAGATTCGGTCACACACTTATTTCAATCTTACTGCTTTCAAATTACAGTTTCTCTTTCACTACCTCCTCTAGTCAGTGAAGGATGCTGGTCCACTAGCCTCTTCTGCTTTTTTGTCCAGGCAGACTTCCAAATTAATATCCGCTTTAGTCCAATCAATATGGCCTTCTGCAAAACAAAGAAAGATTGAAACTATTCAATAAGCATTTGAGACCCAGGAGGATAATAGAAATGCAGACTTGAGCGGTCGTGCTGCTATTGTGATGCTGTGATAGGGTGGGCGGGTAGGTCGGTGTTTTTTTTTTTTTTTTTTGTGGGAGTGGGGGGGATTGTATGGGATTCTCTTCTGGGAAGAGATATATATAAATAAGTTGCAATTGACACAGCAGAGAAACTATCGTGTGAATTGCCTTTGATGCAAGAACAAACCTCAAACAAATTATTCTATTTTTGCTTTCCCAGCAGCCCTTGATCTGGTGGAAATTGGATCAGGATCCTTCTGCGGGGGATATAAGGCGCAGTGTACACGTCTGCCATCGCTGCCGTTTCTCCTCGCTTCCTCGCGTGCACATGTGTGTGTGTGTGTGTTTGTGTGTGTGTGTGTGTGTGTGTGTGTGTGTGGATGGGGCTTTTTTAATTAGCTCGGAAACTCAAGGTTTATCTAATTCCATGTGCACAAAAGGGGATGCTTTTGAGAGCGCGCAGGCTTGCAGGGTTTGGCTGAAATTTAGTTTTTTCGGAACCGATGCTAGGATACGGACAGCTGGTGATCAATACAACACGATTTATCAGGATGATTAATAATGATCTTTAGGACCAGACGCTCCCCAACGTACCGCCAGTGTCTGGTATTCGGTTGAACCAGCGTCTCATTATGCCTAATTGCAGTCTCTCTCTCCAACATGCCCAGGATTCATCCACACATATCACACCAAGATATAAAATTACGAAACATGATAAAACAATACGGAAAATAATCAAAAATGTCCGCAAAGATTTAAAAAGGTGAAAACATGATAACAAATTTACGCAAACGCTATCCATGCGGTTCGCGTCAACGCTGACAAGCTCGCAGGTAAAGTCGAAGTCAAACATTTCCAGAGCAGCAGCAGGTCTGTGCTTACAGGAAGCCATGCTGAATAATGGAATGATGGAGAGAGTGGGTTATTGTGACAGCTGCATGCTTACCGAGCACGGCATCTGTACCTCGTGGGCCGCAGAACATCTGCTCTCCCATGCTGAAGAATAACACTAACCTCTTGCTCATCTCCGCAGACCTAAAGGCCTGAGTGCTCCATGGGGGTCACTGAGGGTTCAGTTCTGATACACGGGTTTTTTGTTGTTTTTTTTTGGGGGGGGTTGTAATTATTTTGGTTTATGTTTTGTTTTTGTCTACATGTGCTGTTGTCATGAATGCATCAACTCTTTTTTATGCATTTGGTATTCATATACTTAATTCTGGATGTGTGGCATCGGATTATGTTTATGTATGTCTATGCTAGTGACACTGTGTGTGTATGTGGTTTGTGGATGCATAAATAGAAATGTGTATGTGTGTGTGTGTGTTTGTCTGAATGTGTTAGGGAGGTTGTGTGCAACTTGTAAGTATGTGTGTCTTGTATACATATTTGCTCTATTTGTATAACACTTGTGTGTGTGTATGTGGGTGTGTGTGTGGTGTTTTTGTGTGTGCATGTATGTGTATGTGTGATTGAATATTCATGTGATTGAACATGCATGTGTGTGTGTATGTGTGTACAGTATGTATGCAATAGTGGACATTGTCCCCAACCTGTTTCTCCGTCCCTTGTGAGATTGGGCCCCTCTCTCTCCGTCCTTTCCTGCGCGGGATCGGGATGTGCTCCAGGGGAGCTGTTTGGAGTAGGGCGCACTGGCGGAGTATCGCATGTCTCCATTATTGATATGTTGTGATATGGAGATGCTGTCCAGGCTTATTTGTGCTGGCAGGCCGAAGTGCTGTGCCCCCCGCTGGGATCAAACAAATGGCCCGGTTGACTTACACAAGCGCCGTGTCATGTGGTGTCACCTCCGACCCCACGGCTCTGGCAGCCATCTGCAGCTCAGTCAGCGGGCAGAGCAGACCTGGCAGGAACCTCCAACTCTCCACCTCGCTTTTGCTCTCTCACTCTCTCGCTTCCTCCCCTCTCACTCTCGACCTCTCTCTCTCTCTCGCTTCCACCCTCTCACTCTCGACCTCTCTCTCTCTCTCTCGCTCTCTCGCTTCCTCCCTCTCACTCTCGACCTCTCTCGCTCTCTCGCTTCCTCCCCTCTCACTCTCGACCTCTCTCGCTCTCTCACTTTGTCTCTCTCTCCTTTATCTCTCGCTCCATCCCTCTCTCCTCTCTCTTGCTCTCTATCCCTCTCTCTCTCGCTCTCTTTCCCTCTCTCTTTTGCTCCCTCCTTCTCTCTCTCCCTCCTTATCTCACTTCCTCTCTTTCTCTCACACTCTCACTCTCTAGCTGCCCCCCCCATCTCTTTCTATCCTCTCTCTCTCTTTTTCTCTTCATGCTCTCACTATCTTGTGTCATGTCTCTCACTATCTTTTTCTCTGTATTCCTCCTGTATTCTCTCTCTCTCTCTCTCTCTCTCTCTCCTCTCTCTGTCATTCATTGTTGCAGGATAGAGACAGGGCCCTGCAGGCAGTACCCATCCCTTTGTTTTTTTCCTTCTCTCCGTATTGTTGTGCGCGTCTCATGCCTACTCCTCTCTGTACAGGCTTTGGCTTGCTCATTTTCTGTCTTTTACTGCCTCATATGAGCTTCACACTCTGGCTCTCTCTTCCTCCCTCGGTTGGATCCTCCATCTTTCTCACATTACTTTACAATGCACACACGCGCACGCATGCGTGCAGACACACACACGCACACACACACACACACACACACGCACACACACACACATACACACACACACACACACACAAACACACATACACACACACACACACACACACACACACACACACACACACATAGGGCCTTGTGTGTCCCAGCTGCGCCCTACTGTCAAAGCTGAAACCCAACAGTGTCTCTCTTTTTCTCATCTTCAAACTGCATCTCTCTCTCTCTCCCCCCTTCCCTCCCTCTCTCTCCATGTGAGAGCGCAGTGTCTGTCTCTTCATCCTTCTTCCTCCCACTCTCCAGCACTCTTCAGCCAAAGACCTGAAATCCTTCATTTTTATCGCTGCTGGACCGGCCGTTTACAGTCAGGCCTCTTTATTAAAAACCATATTTCAGAGCGTGACTCCGCAGAGAGAGAGCGATCGGGCTCCAGGGCGCTGTGCCACCAGGATGGGGCGTGGGGGGGGGGGGGGATGGAGGACAGGGTCTCTGGTTCTTCCTCGACTGGTCACACTGACCTGATGAGTGTTGAGGGCATGTCTCCATCGAGAGAGAGAGAGTGGTTTAAAAGACTTTATTGAGCCAGTGTTTAAACCGTTACATTACTGCAGTTAATGCAATCGAATGTAATCGAATGCAACCTGGAAAACCTGTCACATCTTCAGATTACTGCAAAAATAAATCTGCAATACAAGCTTAGTGGAAGGCTCTCTATTTCCCCCAAACAAAAGTGCAAGAATATGATTTATTTCAGCCTGCCACTCCAACCTCCACTCTTTAATGTCCTATTCTTTCTATCTGGACCTCAAAAAACAGGGGTGAGAGAGAGAGAGAGAGACTGTCTGTTCCCATAGTCACACAGCGACTGATCACAGACAGGCCTGAGAATGTGACACATCACTGGGTCCATCTGTTTGGTGGAGAGTGGTGTGTGTGTGTGGGGGGGGGGGGGTGTAGGAGTGTGTATAACAGTGTGTGTGTAGTGGTAATGCTCTCAGATTGGAATGGCTTACTTTACACGTAACAAGCACACACCAACTGTGCTGGAAAAAAGGACAAAAAATAAATAATAAAACAAATGAGAGCAAAAAAAAATTCTACAGTGCTTGCAAAATGCCTCATTTAGCTTATGCCCCAGGAGCGAAATGGTGATGCGTGGGATTTCACTGCACAAGTCCCCCATTACATCATCTGTCAATCGCCTAAACGCTTAGCCCCTGATTGGTGAGTCCCTAGAGGAGGGGCTGTGACATATATCAATGTCTGCCCATTTGCTGCGGTTGAGCTGCATACTCAGTCAAATTAAGGTTGTAAATAACGCCGTATAAATCATACTGTGCTGGATAATCACAGATGTGGCCAGGGCACTCCCTTCTTATTTAGCTATTGTGTCTCTGCGTTTTAACTTCTAAATAGGCCCGTCATCATGGAGAATGTATTTTTTTATACTTCTCTCTCCTTTCTCTCTCGAGCTCAAGCTCTCGGGCTCTCGAGCTTTGGGCCGTTAAGGCATAAGGCCTTTTTTAGCTGGACCTTATTTTTCTCTCCTCTGCCGGTTCCAGTTGGTGACTGGACGGCATCAGGAGCCTGTCG
Source organism: Alosa pseudoharengus (assembly GCF_046254945.1). Classification (NCBI taxonomy): domain Eukaryota; kingdom Metazoa; phylum Chordata; class Actinopteri; order Clupeiformes; family Clupeidae; genus Alosa; species Alosa pseudoharengus. Next base: position 11,622,483 of record NW_027468870.1, read on the forward strand.
GCGGTGGACAGACCTCGTTCTGGAAGAAAGCAGCACAAGGAAGGGGACAAGTTCTGTTGTCATGTGCTCCTGTCAAAATGTTCCACAAACCCCTCCACCCGTCCCCGCAAAAAAATGTCAGGGACATCTCAAGATGTGTCTCTGGACAGGAGGCCTAGAGGGACCCAGGGGATGTGGCCACACACACAGCCACCCCAGATGCAGCCATGATGAAGACTTACAAAAGTAAACAGGGCAGAGAGAGCGAGAGCACCTCAACATAAAATTTTACGACCGGTGGTTTACATATTATGCATTTTACGATGCCCATTTAGCATGATCATTTCACCATTACCTTGTAGCCGTGAGCTCATGTGATTTTGGCAGTATGGATGGATGTTTCTTTTTTCTCACCTCTCGCTGCCAAACAAAAACTCGTTAATATTCCGCTGCATACCTATCTCTACCTCGCCCTAAGAGACCCACCTGCCTCCTTAGCGTTGATGAGTTCATGTTTGTGCCCCCCTGCCTGAGAGGGGCCCTTTTATCCACCTGGTGGGGATGCTCAACCAGCTCTGACAGGCTTTTGGAAACCAAACACGCTGTTTATCACGTCGCTTCAGTCTGAGCTCTCAGCTAAAAAAGAGAAAAGAGGAATTAAAGAAAGAAATGGAAACACTTTTAGGAGGTAATATTGGAAGGAGGTTAAAAATGTCAAACATATTGAATTAGCTCGTGCTGAGGAGAAAAGCTCACTTTGGGGCGCGCGGATCGTTTCCTGTCATCACTTTGCATCACCTTGGAGTCTCATCATCCACCCAACCCAACCCCACCCCACCGCCCACCATCTCAACTTACCACATCCTGCCCCACCCCTGAGTAGTTCATTTCGCCCAGCGCCCTGCACCTTACCTCTCCCAAGCTTCCCCATGCTAACTGAGTTACAGTAGTGCAAGTGGAGTTTACAACTGATGCATTGTCTTCGGACGTGAGTGAGAGAGTGAGAGAGTGAGAGAGTGAGGAGGAAGACTGAGACAGAGAGAGAGAGAGAGGAGAGGAGGGGGGGGGAGGAGGGGGAGAGACAGAAAGAGGTGAAAGCACTGAGGGTGAGAGATAGAAGGAGACATAGAGACAAGAGAGAGTGAAAGAAATGGAGGATAGAGAGAGAGAGCAAAAGAGAGCGAGTGAGAGAGATAGAGTGGTAGCACGAGGGCCGGAGCCCAGCTAGAGTTTCTCCCAGGGGCCCATCTCCATCAGTGGGGGAGTCTTTAATGGGTCTGGGGTGGCACATGGGAAGATAGAGCACTCTATTAAGCATTTAAGCATGGCTTCAGAACGCTCCAAAGCATTGATAAAGTGCTGACGTGGCCAGGGCTTTATCGCTGTTCGTCAAAAACACACACACACACGCACACTCTCTCATCCTCACAAACACACACACACACACATACTGTCCATTTCCGAAATAGTCTCCCTCTCTCTCTCTCGCTCTCTCCCAGTGGTTTACTGGAGGCGGATTATTCCCTGCTGTCCGAGCTGAGAGCGTGGATTAGGCAGGAAATCAGGCCATTATTGATCAGGCGCTCTCCTATAGTTCCGCTCCATGTACCAGCCGTCTGCTTTTTACATTCCACAGAAGTCTCCTTCCGGACGTACTTCCCATCATGAGCATTAGGCAGCAGAGAGCAATCTAATTGTGTGTGTGTGTGTGTGTGTGTGTGTGAGAGAGCAATCTAATTGTGTGTGTGTTTTTTTTCTGTTTTGTGTGTGCTATTGTGTGACTGTGGACAGTTCAGTGTGCATTTGTTTGCTCACTTTTGTGAATATGTGTGTGTGTGTGTGTATCATGGTAGCTTTGTATGTGTATTTGTTTTTATGAATTTTGCATTGCATGTAGATTCAGTATGAACCTCTATGTGTGTTTGTTGACTTTGTTCATCTATTTGTGTGTATGTATGCATATGCATATAATTTGCGTGAATTTTAATTGTGTCCGTGTGTATTTGTATTCATGTTTACAAGTCTATGTGTACAGTAGCCTGTTTGTTTGCATACATACATCTGTATGTGTGTAGCTCTTAGCTTCTAAGCTAAGATGTGTTTCAGAGTATCTCATTGTGATTAAGATGTTTGGCTAACACAACAGTGGTGTGTGTGTGTGTGTGTGTGTGTGTCACAGTTAGCCTGTCCCTTCAGGCTGTGGAGAGCCACGCGCTGACAGATAGACGCAATAAATAAATGAGCACGATCCCTATCGCCAACATTTAAGGCATCAGCGCTGCGTTGTGTGTGTGTGTGTGTGTGTGTGTGTGTGTGTGTGTGTGTGTTGGTGGTGCAGTGGGTAGGGGGGGGGGGGGGTACACGTCGCTCTAATGGCTGGTGCCCATGGAGTATTTAACCCAGCTAAGAGCCCTGTGTGTATCAATGTGTCCAGCCCCGTTAGCCTGTCAGGCAGACATGAGTGTGGGTGGTCTGGTCTGCCTCAGAGAGGGATGAAGAGGTTCTGAGGGGCCCTGGATGCTAAATACTGGATGCTGCATCCTAAATAGCTGCACCGTTTAGGTTTTCAAGGTGGTCGTTGTAGGGCTTGGCTCAAGATGTACTGTAAATATACCCTATTTGGGAGCAGTGTGTTTAAGTTTGTGTATGTCAGTGCTGTTTGTGTGTGTGTCTGTGTGTATGTGTGTGTGTGTGTGTGAGTGAATATTTATGTGTGTGAGTGTGTGTTTGTGTGTGTATGCATACAGCGGTCTGTGGCATGTTGTTTGTATGTCTGTGTGTGTGAGGGTGTTTTTGTGTGTGTGTCTGTCTGCGTGTTGTGTGTGTATGTGCTTGCATTTGTATGCACATTTCCGCATTGTCTCTCATGTATGTTTGTCTCTGGTGTGTGTGTGTGTGTGTGTGTGTGTGTGTTGGTATGTGTGTGTGTGTGTGTGTGTGTGTGTGTGTGTGAGTGTTTGTGTATGAGTGTGTGAGGTGAGTGGTTGTGTGTGTGTGTGAGAGTGTGCGTGTGTGTGTGTGAGAAAGAGAGAGAGAGTGAGTGTGTGTGTGTGTGAGTGTGTGTGTGTGTGTGTGTGTGTGTGTGTGTGTGTTTGTGTGTGTGTGTGTGTGTGTGTCCCTGTGTTTCCGTGTCCAGTCAAGTGCTATGTCCCTGGCTCCCATCCTTGCTGGCAGACTTGCTTTACAGAGCGACGCACCCCCAGGTCTCCCTGCAAGGCAGTGTGGTCTGGACTGCCATTCGCCTCGGGGCGGACAAGCGTGTTGATATGTTGGCCAGTGTCTTATCAGTTTGTCTCTTTCTGACCACAAGGATGGACGCCTTGATGCCCTTCGCTCCCTCCTCTGCCGATTCCCTTCCTGACCTCCTCCACCTCCTCCACTGCTTTCCACAGAACACTAACACACAGACAAGAGAGGGCTGGGGGGGGGGGGGGGCATTGAGACAGGGAAGCGGAGAGGGGAGAAAAAGGTGGGTTAGCAGGTGTTAATGAATAAGGCAGCACATGGCAAGGTAGACGACAGGTGTCTGGAGTGTCTTTCAGAGATAGACTATGGTCTGTGAAGGTTGCTTTTCTTTCCTTTTTCTTTTGCTGTTGTTGTTTTTGAATCTCTCTCGCTTTGTTAACCTGAAAATAATTGAGACAGGACCTGGTGCTCTCTTGATGCTGGTTTGTCTTTTTCATGCTCCCTTCTTTCTTTGTTCCTGTTTTGGACATTTTTGCTTTTGTTTTTTTTTTTTTCTTTTTTTTTCCGTTTTTCTTTTTTTATCATAGTGCAATAAATCTTTTTTGAATTTTCTCTTTTCTCTCCTCCCCCTCTCCTTTTGCCCTGATCCTAGGTCCGCTCACAAAAAAACACGATGAGTCTTCAATGAACCGGCCGAGGGATGAAGGTATTTTTCTTGCATGTTTTCGTTCTTCTTTTTTGCCGTCTTTTTTTCAGAAATCTTTTCCGGGAGGGGATAGCCAATCTCATTCTTGCAAATCACTGTCACACACTTGTCTCACATCTTACTAATAAGCTCAGCGCCTACTTCAAAGCAGAACCTGTATCTTTCATTCAATTTGGTTCCAGCTCACTTTGAAAAGATATCAGAAGTGCATTAGCATAGTCACTTATGTAAGGACGTAAACATCCATGCATACATGCATACGCCCATCTTCTTACACCTCTGCTCCAGCGTATCCTTCACCACCACCTGCACTTCATATTGGATTGCATTCGTATTCTGTCCGATCACATGATGCAATTTTGAATCTTTTCTTGAATTTAACATTTTTGCTATCTTATCTTATTTTGCTGCCATTTTCATCTTGTTTTTTGACCGTTATTGTCATTGTACTCATAGCAGATGTTGTTGTTGTTGTGGTTGTGGTTAGCTGTTAGTTAATTTCATTAATTGTTTGGTTTTACTGTAATTGCTTGTTGGAATTTAGTTTTTAATACCTTCACTTAGTGTCCGCATGGGTCAGTCTGAATGGGCACTCAGGAAGTGAAATAGTTCTCGGAACGGCAGCATAGAAATAAACCAAGCTTTTTGATTGGTCACGGCCAATGGCTTGATGGGAGGGATCTTGTTGACAGAGCACAGGAAGTGAGTGAGAGCATTGCATTGCCGTGGTAACTAATCTGGCCCATGCCCAGAGTGTTTATTCCTGCCCTTTGCCCTTAATCTGCCTCCCCCTGACCCTGTTTCCACGGCGCCGCTGCCTACTAACCACAATGACAGTGATTAACAAGCTGCCATTAGCACCATCAGGTAGCACGGTGGCCAAGTCCAACATGTGTGAGTGAGTGTGTGTGTGTGAGTGTGTGTGTGTGTGTGTGTGTGTGTGTGTGTGTGTGTGTGTGTGTGTCTGGGTGTGTGAGTGTGTGTGTGTGTGTGAGTGTGTGTGTGTGTGTGTGTGTGTGTGTGTGAGTGTGTGTGTGTGTGTGTGTATGAGAGAGTGTGTGTGTGTGAGTGTGTGTGTGTGTGTGAGAGTGTGTGTGTGTGTGTGAGTGTGTGTGTGTGTGTGAGAGCGTGTGTGTGTGAGTGTGTGTGTGTCTGTGTGTGTGTGTGTGTGTGGGTGTGTGTGTGGGTGTGTCTGTGTGTGTTCATGTGACACAATAATGCAAGTGTGTAAGCATGTGCATCTTTATGGGGGTGTATGCACACTTTTTGGGGTGTAATCAAGATGATAACATTTCTGTCTGTGTGTGAGGAGTGCAACCATTTTATGGTTTATTATGGTGCATATATTGCTGTAGAGCACATCTAATATATGTTTGTGTTTTGGAATGCGTTTCATTATAAATACAAACAGCGTCATGAATCATGAGAAAGTGTACTGCTTGAGTGTTAAAAGGTTGCACTTAGAGGTCTTTGAGTGTGGCAAGGTGTGTTCTAAACCACCATGTGCGTGTGTGTGTGTGTGTGTGTGTGTGTGTGTGCCCTGCATTTTCATGTGTGTATGTGTGCATGTATGCCTGTGTGTTTGTGTGTGTGTGTCACCATGTTTGGTTAGCAGTAAATATGCAGTTCATGTGTTTAGTTCTCTGATTCTCCACATCTTTAATTGGCGCGGTTTAAATAGAGACAGATCCAGCTAATCCAATTGTGCCTTTCTGAGCGGTGAGCTGGAGAGAGAGAGAGAGGGTAGGAGACGCTCGGCTGAGTGGAGGAGAGGAGAGATGGAGAGAGAGAGAGAGGGTAGGAGACGCTCGGCTGAGTGGAGGAGAGGAGAGACGGAGAGAGGGAGAGACGGAGAGAGAGAGAGAGAGAGAGAGAGAGAGAGAGAGAGAGAGAGTAGGAGACGCTCGGCTGAGTGGAGGAGAGGAGAGACGGAGAGAGAGAGAGAGAGAGAGAGAGAGAGAGAGAGAGAGAGAGAGAGAGAGGGTAGGAGACGCTCGGCTGAGTGGAGGAGAGGAGAGAATGAGAGAGAGAGAGAGGGTAGGAGACGCTCGGCTGAGTGGAGGAGAGGAGAGACGGAGAGAGAGAGAGAGAGAGAGAGAGAGAGAGAGAGAGTAGGAGACGCTCGGCTGAGTGGAGGAGAGGAGAGACGGAGAGAGAGAGGGGGGGGTGACAGAAGAAAGATGAAAGAGAGAGGAAGAGAGGGAATGCTCAGAGCACTGATAGAGGAGCAAAACGAAAAGGGAGGGGGGAGGACAAGAAACTGTGGAGGAACCCCCCCCCCACACACACACACACACACCCAAAGAAAAAAATGTTGTGATGGAGACAAGTGCATGGTGAAATGACATTCATCGCTAGCTTTGAAACTGAGAGAGAGAGAGAGAGATGGAGAGAGAGAGGGAGGAAAAAAGAGACTGCATGAGTGTGGGTGTGAGACAGGGAGAAAAAATTGAGATGGTGTGTGGGGGGGTTATGAGGGGGGGGGGTCCCATAACAAGAGACTTGGGAGGAAAAGATGAAGAGAGAGAGACAGACAGAGAAGGAGAGAGGGAGAGAGAGGGAGAGAGAGAGACAGACAGAGAAGGAGAGAGGGAGAGAGAGAGAGAGGGAGAGAGAGAGACAGACAGAGAAGGAGAGAGGGAGAGAGAGAGAGAGAGTGTGCGTTGCAGAGATAGGGGGGGTTAGGATGGGTGAAAAAAATCATGAGATCAGAGAGAAACAGAGAGTGGGAGAAAAGAGAGGGAGAGATGGGAGGGAGATAGAGTGCACAGGAAAGGAGGGGGAAGAGAGGAGAAGAGAGAGGAAGAGTGGCAGGTTGGTAGGAGAAGAGTCAGAATGGCGGGCTTGTGTTTTCAGCAGGGTTTTGAAGCGGGGCAGGATACTGAGGCCTCTGTTGTGCTGAGATGTGCATTGGGCTTTTTCCACACAGCCTTCCCCCCTCCTCTCTCTCTCTCTCTCTCTCTCTCTCTCTCTTTTGCTCTCATTCTTTCCCTCTCCTCCTTTGCTGGAGCTTCATCATGCACACGCTCTGCACACAAGTCTGCAGTTTCGCACAGATCGAAACCACATAAGAAACCTCATGAAATATGCAGCCGCTCCATGTTCCCAAGGAAAGCCATCTAAAAGCAAAGCAAACACCGCGGACACATGTGCGTCCCCTTGGCCTGCAGTCGCCAGCTCCCCAGCTAAGCGGCTCTCTCTCTTAAATGGAGCTCTTCCCTCTCC
>NW_027468870.1:11639578-11687078 GCF_046254945.1 Alosa pseudoharengus
ATACACGATGTGATTGGCCCTATCGAAGTTTAATTTTTCCAGCTCGCAAGCCAACGGAGAGTTGCTAGACTAGCCCGGGCAGCAAATTAAATTTGCTGCCGCTAGAGTGTGTCTAGATTTCTAGGCTAGTTGCTGTACATCTCTGCTAGTTAAAGGTTCAAGACAATTCTTCCTTTACTTAATTCCCTCTGAGCCAACAAGCATTCACAAAGAATGTATCTTCGCCTGGCAGTTGGTCTGATAAACAGCACTCAGGATCTATCAGCAGGAGCCTCTCCTTCATATTTCATCTCATCTCCACTACAAGCATCACTGCAGGCCATGACTGGTCGTGTTCGAACTAGAAGACTAATGACACTTCATAGGCAATCTGCTTTAGGGACTACAGGGTCTTCTTAACCTACATGCCTGTCGCTGCGACTGTTTATTTATTGGCTAAATGGTGGGGGCAATTTGATTGTCCATCTGTCACTCCTCAGAGCGGTGACCTCAGGCCACACGTGAGCATAAATGCTCCCGAGTACAGGCACAGCCTAGTGTAGCACTGCACAGTTCACTGCTATGGCCTCGACAGGTCTGGCTTAACTTGCGATGTAACTTTATCCTTTGGGATGTTTTTATTGAAAACGTCTTACACAATAGTACAAGCATGCATTTTTTATAGGCGTGCTCCCTGGTTGTCAGGCCCGTGGCCGCGGTGTTGTCAGCGCTTCACTGTACTAGTTGCTCTGCGGCGAGAACACTAGCTGTGCTACGCTCTCTGTCTGTGCCTCTGCGCTCTGCGCTCACATTAGGGTGGGATGAGTCACGCAGGTGAAATGAACCAATTGCATCTCGTCGCACTGCACTGTGAGCCAATCCCACACAGCGCTCCTCCGCGCAGGGCGGTCGCTCAGAGGGGTCATGGGAGGCTGTGAGAGCGGGAGGCCTTCCTGGGAGCCTTCTACAGAAGCCTCATGGGACCAAACGCAGTCGGCCCAGATCTGGCACTAATCTGGCCCAGATCTGCCCTGTATCACCGAGGTGTCGTGGAATTTCTTAAACAATAAACAGTAAAGTGTTTAAGATAGTCCAGAGTATCATTGAACTCTTTTATTTGGATTGCCTAATGCCAGGGAGTTGAATCATGAGACAGCTGAAATGAGGAACTAAAAGTGCCATGACATGCTGGGCTTGTCATCGAGCGACAGCTCTTCTTGAGGATCAAGCCATCTTGGTCTGAGTGTCCTGAGCTACTCTGTACATGCCTTCTTCCTGTCTAACCCAGTGGTGCATCTATTAGTTTAGTCTAATCTAATGTTAATCCAATGGTTTCAGCAGTGTGAGGGTGATGTGGAGTAAGGCCTAATGGACAGCACCCCCCAACGGTGGCATATCTTAAGTTAGTGATAGTGAGGCCTAAGACCCCATTTTGTTTGAACTTTTATTGTATGTGTGTGCAAGGTATTAAAGCTAGCAAACGTATGTAATACATAAGGCCTACATTAAAATACTTCAGGGGCAGGAACTTTAGCTGCACAAATGCACCGTGCATGCTTAAGGGGAGGGGGGGGCTCTTTATGGTGAAAATTGACCAAAGACTCCTGAGTTAATTTGTCACATGAGTCAAGATTCACGTGATGGCATGGAGTGTGGCAGGCAGCTGTGATCCAGTACTACAGCTGGTTTCTGTTTGAAAGCCCCATGGGGAGCTAAGATGACAGGGGCTGAACTCATTGTGTGAGAGCACAATAATCTACTGCTTAGTGAAGCCATTAGCTAAAGCAGCCAGCTATGTAGAAATGTACAGCTTCATCATTTCCACTCATTACGCACCTCCCTCTCTCTATCCCTCTATCCTACTCCCTTTTTTCTTACTCTCTTCTTCTATCCACTCTCTCTCTCTGCCTCTCTCCCTCTTTCTCACACCCCAGATTCTCTCTCTCTCTCTCATCCCTCCCTCCCTCTCTCTCTCTCTCTCCGCCTCTCTTCCTTTCTCACACCCCGGATTCTCTCTCTCTCTCTCTCTCCCTCTCTCTCTTCCACAGCCCCTCTCTCTTTCAGAGGTTGAAGTCTTTTTCACAGTTCTTTGGCCGTTACCTAAAGCAAGTGTTGAATATGCATGAGAGCGGCCTCCCAAACTGCTGCTCTCAGCGTTAAAGTCGGCAGGAAGCCGAGCTCAGCAGACAGGAAGAGTATGGCAGAAAACTTACAGAGGGAGAGGTGAGAGAGAGAGAGAGAGAGAGGAGGAAAAGAGAGAGAGAATAAACGGAGAGAGAGAAATCGACAGAGGATCCATCTCTTCTTGCCCTCCCTTTGACAGTCGGAGCCCTCTGCTCTCCGGTATGCGCTCGATGGCCGGACCTGCCCTGGCCGCACCAGATCCCATGCGCTTGCACGTGAACAGGAGTCAGGGGCGAGAAAAGCTGTCTTGTCCCAAAGGCTCTGGACGGTTGCCAAGCAACAGCTTGCAAACAGCGCAGAAGCAGGTTAATATTATGACACCCCCCCCCCCCCTCCATGTTAGGCCTTTAGCCACTCTGCTTCTTTGACTTCATCGACCACAGCCCAGCATTAATGACTCTGACCATGGTTACCACCTCTAACACAGCCTCTTCTCCATCAACTAGACCAAACATTACTAGTACCACTCTCACCAGCACCTCCTCCAGTCTCACCATTACAAATTCTGATAACAACATTGCCATGACACTAACCAGAACAGTGAAAGCATCACCACCACCAAAACCACACCAACACTACCCCAGCCACCCCACAGCCCAGCATCAACATCAACACTGTCACCACCATGACCTTGACCACCACCAACACCACTGACCAAAACTGCTCACTATCAGAGACGAGTAGTCATTGAATCTGTTACCCAGCAGATCATGTTGATAAAGTTACCCCGGCATTCAGCCAGGTAGGCTCTACATCTATACTGGATGAAAGAAAAGACAGAGAGAGAGAGAGACAGAGAGAGAGAGAAAGATCAGTGGATTAGTGATGTAATTAAATACATAATCAATCTGCTGCCAGAAATGTGTATTGTTTGTCTATTTCAAATAACAGGACACATCTCAATAGGAAACCTTTTATTACTTTTATATTTTATGACAAACATAGAGTAGTTTTGTGGTGAGTGCTAATAATGTTTATACACCGTCCATTTAGTATACCCCTCCATTTACACATAGAGAAGGCAATGTAGAGGAGACCTTTGTATTTCTCAGTCGAATGCAAAGTTTCGTACACGCAAACGCCACGGGCTGCTCCTGAATGAGGATTATGCAAGGCCCTTGACTAAATTGCATTTGGAAAGCAGACTCCATTAAAAAGGCCGATTTAGTCCAGAACTAGGGTTTAATCCCCGTCCGGGAATGCAGCCCTGTATGCAGCTGCCACTGACTGTGGGCCTACCTCTCTCCTGCATGGAGTCTGCTCCTCTCGTGTGTGGGGGGGGGGGGGGGGGGGACTTGCTTTATTTCACCTCACTTTGATCTTCCCTAAAGCTAGTGTGAATGTAGTTTTGACTCCTGAATGGAGGTTTGACTCCTGAATGGAGGTTAAAATATCAATTTCCCAGGTTAGTCTGGTACATCACCTGAAATACCTGCATTCAGCAGCATAATTAGACATTAGTACATTAGCAGCATAATTCAAAACACAAACAGCTTTACCATCATGTTTCCGGCCAGGAAAGATCATACCTGTAAAAGGTCTGTGCTGGCATCATCTTTTGATTTCCAGCTGCATTACTTTCAGGGAATGGGGTGTTCTTGCATAATGCATTATGCCCGGAATTTGACAGCAACTTAGATCTAGGGTTAAAGACCCTAAAAGCCAGTTCTGGTGGTATAGAACTAACTGTTCACGTGTATCTCTTCCAAGTGCTTTGAATTATATTAAGGGATAAACACAGATGTGAATGTAGAGACGGTTTGTTTTATTGAAGGCTGATTAAAGGTGAAGTCTTTGGTTTCCTGCATGTGATTCTCTCTGTCACTTCTGTAGGACCGTAGGCTCCTATCTCCACCTCCAGGAAATGCAGAATGAATTTTCTATTGTTAGATGACCATATGTGGGTGAAAAAAGAGATGTTTTTATACATGTACAAAGACATGTGCAAAAGATGTTTATTTGAAAACATTATTCACTCATCTGAATCATTTTAAGGGGCTACGGGATTTCATCTCGCTCGCTCGTTAATTTGACTTTTTTTTTCAGTCTTTTTAAAATAGACATGACATCATCCCTCTTTTTGTGTTGAGTGTCTCTCTTTTCTCCCTCCCCCCCCCATCTCCCCTCTCTCACATTCTCCCTTTCTCTCTCTCTGTCCCTTTCTCTCTCTGTCTCCATCTCTCTCTCTCCAGCTCATGCATGCTCTACCTCACAGATATATGGTCTTCGGGCAAAGTGCTTTTATTCTCTGGCCTATTTTTGTCTCTCTCCCTCATATTGCAGAGTTAAAGGGGAGTCGGAGATCGCTTGGCCAGCCATGTCTTCTTGGGAGATGAGATGGGTGGGGAGGAAATTCTTCGATGGTCGGCCGGATTTGATGTACCATAAATTCTGTTTGACTTGGCACATCAAACGCCCTGTTTTCAGTGCAGCCACAGGGCTTTATAAGCAGTTGCTATAGCTGACATGGCACTCATCTATAACCCATTACAGGCCAATTTCAACGAGCAGGGGGACACCGTGAGGCAATACCGCCTTGACCCATCTATTATACACATAATTATGAACACACACACACACACACACACACACACACACACACACACAGCAGTTACGTTAATTTGAGTCAAGTGTGTATGTGTGCTTGTGTGTGTGTTTGTATGTGTGCTTGTGTGTGTGTGTGTGTGTGTGTGTGTGTGTGTGTGTGTGTGTGTGTGTGTGTGTGTGCAGTGTGTGTGTGTGCTAGTGTTTATATGTGTGTGTGTGCGTGTGTGTGCATGTTTGCGGCTTCCTCTTCGCTACTGCCTGGAAGCATTAATCAAGGCCCTGCCAGTGTCATTGTTTACCGTCTAGGAGCACTATAACTATGCACTGAAAAGAGTCCATTAACAGTCCAAACAAGCGGATCACCCCGAGCCATCCGCCCCCCCCCCTGCCCCCCCCCCTCAGCCCCTCAGCCCCAGCTCAACCCAGCCTGTGAACGACGCTGGGAAGAGGCAGAATGCAAAATGCATGTCGTACGCAGATTCCTCTGCATAATTTCCATATAATGCCTTTACATGTGAAGTCATAAATAACTTCATGGAGGTCTGCAATCTAAAAATGTTTGGCTATGGACCTGAATTGAACTACATTAGTGATAGGAGGGTATCGATTTGAATGTGTATATGTGTGTGTGTGTGTGTGTGTGTGTGTGCATGTGTGGCCATGCATGCTCGGCCAGCATGCGTGAATATTGCAGCTCTGTGCCAAGTCACTGTAATCTAAAAAGTTAATATCTCATCTCAAACTTAATATCTCATCTCATCCCATTCTTACTGCCATCATTATTGCAGCAGAGGAAATAGTATGCGTTACACGCTAATGCTAAATGTGTGTGTGTGTGTGTGTGTGTGTGTGTGTGTGTGTGTCTGTGTCTGTCTGTGTGTGTCTGTTAGAGTGTGCATTGTTTATGTTTATGAGTGTGTGTGTTTGTCTATTAGAGTGTGTGTTATTTATGTCTGTATGTGTGTGTATCTCTCTGTCTCCATGCATCACTGTAGAAGTTGTGAGTAAGCCAGAGATCGATGATGTGCATTACAGTTTTCGACACAGCTTTGAAGCTTTGATCATCTCTCTTGCAGACTGCATATTCCTCCCTGCAACTGTGTGTGTATGTATGTGTGTGTGTGTGTGTGTGTGTGTGTGTGTGTGTGTGTGTGTGTGTGTGTGTGTGTGTGAGAGAGTGTGAGTGTATGTGGTGTGTGTGTGTGAGTGTATGCGTGTGTGTTTGTGCATGTGTTCGTGTGTTAACTCTCTTGTGTGTGTGAGCATGTGTAAGCGTGTGTTTGTGTGCATCAGCAGCGTATGCGTCTGTCTGGCAGTGTGTTGGAGGAAGATGAATCATGTGGCTGTGGCAAATTAAAGCATCCCACCATTCCTCTCCTTTCCTCCTCTCCTCTCCTCTCTTCTCCTCTCCTCTCCCTAACAAGCATTCTCCCTATGTCCTCTGTTGATTTAACAGCACGCGGATTAGCAAGAAGTGCCAGTGCTTTTATCAGATAATACAGTACTTGACTAATTTGGCTAAATTTCTGTTAAAACCACTCGAGGTGGCTAACGAGCCGTAGCCTCATAAACAGCCAGATGACTATTAGAGGGTGCCGTCTGTGTGCGAGGCTCTGGGTTTACAGCTCTCTTTTTCTGTTTTGCAAACTCTGTTTAATACGCTCCCTCGTCTGTTACCCCCCCCCCTTTCTGCTTTCTGCTGTTTTTCAATGCGCTGGATTATCCTTCCAAGAAAATTCGGATGATTCTTACCTAGCATTCGTTGCCTCTTTTGTCAAACACAGAACTGCACTCTCACCACTCTCCCTGTCTGCACGCAATCTCTCTCTCATTCTCTCTCTCTCTCTCTCTCTCTCTCTCTGTCACACACACACACACACACACACACACACTCTCTCTCTCTCAGTGTGTCTTGTCACCTTAGCTCTTCCTCATATTTCCTTGTCCACGCAAATGTCCCTGTCCTGTTAACCTATCTCACTATCTATATTTCTCTCTCTTTTCTGCTGCTCTCTCCTAATGTCTGTCATAAGAATCCATTCTTTCTCACTGATGGCAGTTGCCTACAATCAAATGTTGTATATCTGGTGTGAATAACAGTACTTTTATCGAGTAGTTTTGACAGCTTTCCAGAATTTGTGAGCATACTTTGGACTCTAGCAGAACAAATCTCTCTTTTGTCATGTTCTTCATCCTCCAGCTGTCACATTCTTCTTCTGAAACCCTCTCCTCTCTTTCCCTCTGTGTGTGTGTGTGTGTGTGTGTGTGTGTGTGTGTGTGTGTGTGTGTCTGCTCCTGTCCTACGTTTTCAGGTTTCCTCAGCACCGGTGACCAGTCCGCCAAGGGCAACTACGGTCTCCTGGACCAGATTCAGGCCCTTCGCTGGCTCAACGAGAACATCGGGCACTTCGGCGGCGACTCGGAGCGCATCACTGTCTTCGGCTCGGGCGCTGGGGCCTCCTGCGTCAACCTGCTCATCCTGTCCCACCACTCAGAAGGTAATGAGCTATCTTCATCACCATCATCATCATCATCATCATCATCATCCTCCTCATATGTGCCATAATAGTCTCACTGTGGTAGTCTTGCTTCTCTTTGCTGTGTACGATCATCATCATCATCATCATCATCATCATCATGAGAGGTTGTAGTCTCCCATACCTGGCCTTTAATTCAGATGTATCCAGTACATCCATAACACGCACTAGACTGAGGTGGGAACAATGGCAGCATTACAGCATTTGACATGCTGAAGGCTTGGAGAATGATCAAAAGTCTTTGACTAAATGGACTTGGAGGAAAAGCCTGTAGTTGTAGCCTTGCTAGCATTTGTTATCAACACCCAATTTCAATGTTTCCTTACCAGACTCGCATACTGCCAGCCACCATGAGACTAGTGCCATCGCAGCTAGCAGATCATAATAAACCTTAGAAGATTATTTGTTTCTATAAATATGAAAGAGCACATCAAAGCAAGACCAGCTTCAGGTCCATGACTGTGTCGGAAATGTAGGCCAATCTGATAGCACTGCGTGGGTGCTGATGCTGGAAAGAGATTAAAATGCATGTTTGCGAAGACAAGACTTAAAAAGGCAGATCGTAAATATGGATCTCAATGAGGGCGCGAACATGTAAATATTCATTTGTAGCTGCTACCAGCGATCGTTTAAAAATGGATGTTTGTGGATGTAGGTTCAGATTTTCGTATGGAAATTAGAAATATGGATTTGTGTCTGTGGGTGTGTGTGTGTGTGTGTGTGTGTGTGTGTGTGTCTGTGTGAGGTGGTGTTTAGACCAGGCACGCAGTCTGAAGAATCTAAATGAGAGGGTGTGTGGGCTCCTCCTGTGGCGAGTAAAAATGATTTAAAATGCGGAAGTCCATGAAACAGTGGTAACTTCCTAACAAGCTGAGTGTAAATATGGATGTTTTAGTTGGAGAGGAGTACAGTGGTGCAGTCAGTCGGGCTTAGAGGTGGATAGACTGCAATATAAAGAGCATGGGAGGATCACAAGGGTGGGTAACTGGAAAAGGCCAATTATTTAGTGTATGTATATTGTAAGTAAGTCCGCTTATGTGTGTGTGTGTGTGTGTGTGTGTGTGTGTGTGTGTGTGTGTGTGTGTGTGTGTGTGTGTGTGTCTGTATATGTGTGTGTGTGTGTGTCGGTGTGTGTGAAAAAGTGTAGAATGGATATTTTGTGTTAGGGTGTTTTACAACACAGAGAGAGCGGAAAAGAATGAGTGTGGATGTGAGAATAGATTCTAGTGCCGTGCAAATATGGATATGTATGCATATGTGTTTGTGGGTGTGTCTCTGTGTGTGTGTGTGTGTGTGTGTGTGTGTGTGAGAGAGAGAGAGAGAGGGAGAGAGAGAGACAGTGTGTCTGTGTGTTGTGGAGGTATTGAATAGCATAAAGGCACTCAGCCGCTGAGCGAACTCTTAATTGATTTCACAGGGAACGAGGCTGGGGAGGTAAGCAGTTCATGTGTGTGAGGGATTGAGAGAGAGAAATAGAGAGAGTGTGTGTATGTGTGTGTGTGTGTGTGTGTGTGTGTGTGTGTGTGTGTGTGTGCGTGTTTGTGTGTTGAGTGTGTGGGGGGTCTGCTAAATTATTAATATCAGACTCCGCAGATGAAAACAGAGGGACAGCCAGGCACTTTACATAACGTTGCCGCAGTTCTCCCCAGCCCAGCATGGCCACCTCTTAACAGCTGGAGCCAGAGCATGGCGTCGCCTTGAGCCGCCCCAAAGCCTCGTTAAGCGCCGCGCCGTAATGAGACGACCCGTCAAACCTGCCGCCTAGTCCCTCTGCTCGCGAGCGAAAGTCACACGGCATGCCGAGCAGCCACCTAACCCCCTGCCTGCTTCATATTTAACGCACCATCATATTAATGTAATGTATGTCGCCATATGGGCCCCTGGAAATGGGATGGTAGATAGATAGATACTTTATTGATCCCCAGGGGAAATTCAAGAAATTTCCCTCAAAAAAAAGAAAATCAAGACCCTGTAGTGTGATGGGGTGCAGGCGTGTCCAGTGTGTGGAGATGTATTGGTAGTGTAAGCGTTGCACGCTGCGGGGAGACCCTGAGTCTTGTCCGCCTGGAGCTGTGTGTATGCAGATGATCTCGTTGTTTCTGAGGAGTTGGAGAGCAATGTGAATAAATCAGTGTAGTCTTTCTTTGGAGGCTGAGAGTTGAATAACTTTTGACAGGAATATGCTAAAAGCCTGGAAAAACAGGCTTTTGTTCTGACCCAGGTAAAAGATCAGGTTTTTTGGTCTTACCAGACTCTCCTTATGCTCATCACCTGAGATCGACGACCTGAGATTTTTACCAAGCAAATCCACATGTAGCCTACAGGCACTACACAAACACACAAAATGTCTGTCACTTTCATTGCTGTGTCACATCTGTGTGTTTACGCTATTGCCATTCTTCCAGATTTGATTCCCTTCCATTGTTCTGAATATCTGATGTATACATCTGATCTGAATAACTGGTCATATCTGATGACAAAAATGGTGTGGGACAGTATGACACTCTTATGTTTTAGCTAACCGGTGTTCATATCAATATTGTTTCCACAGGCTTGTTCCACAGAGCCATCGCACAGAGTGGCTCAGCCATCTCCAGCTGGTCGGTCAACTACCGGCCTCTGGCCTACACTGAGGTCCTGGCGCGCAAGGTGGGCTGCAGCCACAGCGACACGGCTGACCTGGTGGAGTGCCTGCGCAGGAAGAGCTTCCGTGAGCTGGTGGACCAGGACATCCAGCCGGCGCGCTACCACATCGCCTTCGGGCCCGTGGTGGACGGCGACGTGGTTCCCGACGACCCGGAGATTCTCATGCAGCAGGTAGAGGAACCGCAGGTTCTTACGGGAACATCCACAAAAGAACTTGGTTGTGTCTGCATTTGTTTCTTGCTGAGGAGATAGATGTGTGTTTGTGTTCTGGATACCCACATCTCACATGCTGTAGGTATGATTGTAATGGCTATGTAGACCAGGTTGTTTTCTTTGACTCCCCAATCACTGTTCTGTTTTTAATGTCATGATTAAACTCATTTTTCATCATTTGTAATGTAGTCAGGGGAAATATGTTGGCGTCCTCTGAGGTCACTGGTTCGGTGTGTGTTGAACAAGCATACTAATGAAACGCTCCCTTGTTATATCGCAGTTTACAGAAAGAGCAATGGGGGAAATAACTAAGTACAAAGTGATCAAACATGGATTGAATTTAGCAAACAGAATGGTAAAATAAGGACATTCTCTGCGTTTGTGATATGCCGCTAGGGCGAGTTCCTCAACTACGACATTCTCCTGGGAGTGAACCAGGGCGAGGGGCTGAAGTTTGTTGACGACAGCGAGGGGGAAGATGGCATCTCCTCAGCCTCCTTCGACTACACCATCTCCAATTTTGTGGACAACCTGTATGGATACCCAGATGGTGAGAGACTGTGATTCGACTTCAGTTGTAAAATTATAAAACAGCACTTTACTTGCCTTTTGATATGAGAAGAAAGGGATAAGTCATCTTAATGGTTCAAACAGATATGATTTCCCTCCATGTCCAAATATTCTATTTAGTTTATGTGAATGTGTAAATGGAAAAGTTTGAGGTACTCTCACTTGCGCATGGGAACTGAGTTGAACTCAGCACAAGCAGAAGGCTTTCAATTATCAGACTCTGCAAGGCTGCAGTATAAATCTCTCACCGACGGCCATCTTCTCCCAGCCTGAGCTCAGATCTGCGAGAAATCTCCCAGCACCTCATTTCCTCTCACTATGTCTTAAACATAAACTTAGAGAATACACACACCTCTCTCTCTTTTCCCCCCTACTCTCTCTTTCTTTCTTACTTTCTTTCTGTCTGTCTGTCTATCTGCCTTGTCTTTCTTTTTCTTCATTTCTTTCTTTCTTTCTATCTGTCTGTCTCTATGTCTATTTCTTTTGCTTGTTTTTTTTCTCTCTCTCTCTATCTCTCTCCTTTCCTCCATCCCTCCCTCCCTGTCCTTTTAAGGTAAAGGCATCCTGAGAGAGACCATCAAGTTCATGTACACGGACTGGGCTGACCGCGACAACGGCGACATGCGCCGCAAGACGCTGCTGGCCCTCTTCACCGACCACCAGTGGGTGGCGCCGGCCGTGGACACGGCCAAGCTGCACGCCGAGTTCCAGTCGCCCGTCTACTTCTACACCTTCCACCACCACTGCCAGATGGAGGCGCGGCCCGAGTGGGCCGACGCGGCGCACGGCGACGAGATCCCGTACGTGTTCGGCGTGCCCATGGTGGGCGCCACGGACCTGTTCCCCTGCAACTTCTCCAAGAACGACGTCATGCTCAGCGCTGTGGTCATGACCTACTGGACCAACTTCGCTAAGACTGGGTGAGCAGCTGTCGTCTGCATTGAAACACACACACACACACACACACACACACACACACACACACACACACACACACACACACACACACACACACACACACACACACACAGCTATGGTTCTTCATAGGAAAAAAGCTTGTATGATTATACATTCTTGTCTGTTACATTTTGAAAACTCAGAGAGCGTTTTTACTGCGATTTGTTCCCCCCTAGTTCACCTATGCAGAATTCTTCAAAACAACCGTTAAATTTGAGTTGAGCTATGTAGCTGGTTTTCCAGAAAAGATTTCACACCAATTATGTTGTTACTTTTGTACTTCAGCTGAGCTATGAGCTAGACCATCACTCAAAATAATCTGAGATAATCTGTTTCCAGTGAAAAATGTTGAGTACTTTTAACATTAAGTATCTCCTTCTTTCCTTTCTGTTTTTCATCCTTTCTTTCTCTCATTCACTCTTTCCTTCTCTCTTTCTTTCTTTCTTTCTTTCTCTTCCTCTTTCTTCCTTTTTTTCTTTCTTTCTTTCATCCTTTCTTTCTCTCTTTCTATCTCTTTGTCTCTTTCTGTTATCATTTCTCTTAATATCTTCCTCAGGGACCCAAACATCCCAGTCCCGCAGGACACCAAGTTTATCCACACCAAGCCCAACCGCTTCGAGGAGGTCATCTGGACCAAGTTCAGCTCCAAGGACAAGCAGTACCTGCACATCGGCCTCAAGCCCCGCGTGCGCGACAACTACCGCGCCAACAAGGTGGCCTTCTGGCTGGAGCTGGTGCCTCACCTGCACTCACTCCAGGAGGACTACGTCAACCCGGCCGGCCCCACGGGACCGTACAAGCCGGGGCCCAACAAGGGCCCACCGCAGACCCCCGGCACCAAGCCCACGCGCCATGTGGCGTCCACGTACCCGCCCGAGCCCGAGGAGGGCTCCGACTGGCCGGTCTTCTCGCCGTTCCCGTCGGACACGCGGGACTACTCGACGGAGCTGAGCGTGACGGTGGCGGTGGGCGCCTCGCTGCTCTTCCTCAACGTGCTGGCCTTCGCCGCGCTCTACTACAAGCGAGACAAGCGGCACGAGCTGCGGCTCACGCGCCGCCACCGCCGGCTCTCGCCCCAGCGCGGCGGCATCGGTGGGGTGGGCGGCCTGGGCAGCGGCGGGGGCATCATCGGCGCCGGCGGCATCGGGGGCATCGGCGGCATGGTGGGCGTGGGCGGCGGCGGGCTGGGCCTCAGCGTAGGCATGCCGCCCCACAACGACCTGGCGCTCAGCCAGGAGGAGGAGCTGATGTCCCAGCTGCAGATGAAGCAGCAGCAGCGGGCCGAGCTGGAGCACGCCGCCGTCGCCACGTGCGCCGGCACGCCGCTGCCGCCCTCGCGCGCCGCCGCCATCCACGGCGACCTGGAGCCGCTGCGGCCGCCCGTCTGCCCGCCGGACTACACGCTGGCGCTGCGGCGGGCGCCCGAGGACGTGCCGCTCATGACGGCCAACGCCATCCCCATGATGCCCAGCACCGTCATGCAGCCGCTGCACCCCTTCAACACGTACCCGCCGGCCCCCGCACCCCCCACCTCTCCCCACAGCAACAACGCCCTGCCACACCAGCACTCCACCACCCGCGTATAGTAGCGCCACTCCTGGGCAAGTACAGGAGGAGGGGGGGTAGAAGGGCAAGGAACAACCGTGGGGCAGGTTGGGGAGTTAAATGCCCCCTTCAAAGCTCAATAAACTCCTGCAAATATAAGCGGAGACCCTCAACACCCCCCCCCCTCCCCCCGCACCCCAGCACCGCCAACCCTCTCAGTTCCCACTGAGTACAGCTGCACCCCCCCCCCTCCTCCTCCTCCTTTATGTACTCTAGAGAGACTGTATGCTCTCTGTTCTCATTACGCGTTTCCTTTGTTTCTTGCTCTCTCCAGCCACTGCCACCCACCGTCTGCAGTTTTTACACACCGGCCCCCCGTTTCTCTTTTTCGTGTTTTCTTTGTGTGTTGATCATTTCTCTCCCCCACCACCACCACGCGCCCGCCGATCACTCCTCTCTGTTCTTCTCCTCTTAGCTGGTCGAGGGAGGCGACACACACACACACACACACACACACACACACACACACACACACACACACATACACGCACACACACTCGCGCGCGCGCACGCACACAGGCAGATGGTAGTGCTTGACTCCTATTGGTGGAGGAATGCTCGGCTTCTTGTGGGTGGGCTGGAGAAGAAGAAAAAAAAGATCCCCCTTCTGCAGTTCACGTCTCCACGACTGTCTTGTTTCTTAATCTGTTTGCTTGCTTCTCTCTTTTCATATTTTTGTCCACTCTTTCGTCTATTCTCTTGGCTTTTCTCTTGATCTCTGTCCCCCTTTTTCTTCTCATGCATCCTATTCCTAGCCCTTATTCAGAACTCATTGTTTTGCCTATTTTGGAGTATTTTATAAATCAGACAAAACATCTTATATGTAAAAGATGTACTATCGATATCTTGTAAGGATATGAATGAAAAAAAAAAAGATATTCTAATATCTCGTTTTTACCAGCATTCTTGTGCCAAGTACTGTGATAAATGTCTTTTAAGACAATGTGTCCATGGACCAATGGGTGTGGATTGCCTGGACTGAATCTTATTTGAGAAGTTAGCATCATCCTAAAAGAAAAGTGCCAAACTTTTTTTCTTTTCTCTCATTCTTTCCTCCTTTTTATTTTTATGTTCTGCACTGTTGCTGGTCTTTGCTTTTGGGGGGAAGATTGAAATCTCGATAAATATCGCTCCATAAAAAATAAATATATATATATATATATATATATATATATATATATATATATATATATATATATATATATATATAGAATAATAAAATGTATTACTTGTTTGCTCTTTGGGATATTTGCATGATTTATTTTCCAAGACAGAATAGACAGACACCTGAACATAAATGTTCCAAATTAAAAAAGTATATGTTTTTTTTTGTATTGCATTTTGTTTTGCCTCTTTTTTTCTTGAGAGCTGGTTTCTTTTGACTCTATCTACAAAGCTTTGCACACTTCATCTTTTTTCCCCATAGATACGACACAACAATCTGCGAATTTTAAGCTGGTCATGATAAGAGATTGATTTATTTGATTTGACCTTTTCCTTTTCGAGGGTCCCAAGACCCTGAAACAAACAATGTGATCCTCCGTTTTTGTCATTTTGTCTCAGATGCTTCATGACCGTTAAGGGACGCATATCACTTTCAAGGTGTTACGGTTCAGCTTTTGTCCTTTCGGAACGTAACACCACTGAGCAGGTGTGTGTGTGTGTGTGTGTGTGTGTGTGTGTGTGTGTGTGTGTGTGTGTGTGTGTGTGCGTGTGTGTGTGTGTGTGTGTGTGTATTCATGCCTGTTCACAAGTGTGTGTGTTTGTATGTACGACTGGAACCTGTTCAAACAAGCTAACCTTTGACCGCTGAAGGACAAGGGTGACTCTCAGCGCTCCTGTACCCCTGACGGACACATCTCGTCTTATCTCTCTGGGATTTCCAAAGCCGCAGCCGCCCGAGTCAGTCTCCCTTAGTGTCCTACGTTTGCCCATTCCTCCCAAGTCATCTGTTTTTCCGTTTCTGAGGATGTTGAGGAGTGCAGAAGCATGGAGCGGGATGTGGGTTTTGATACATGGAGAGAGGAAGAGAGAGAGGAAGAGAGAGAGAGAGAGAGAGAGAGCCTTGTCTCCTTGTGTGAGCATAACAGACCAAGACACGGACTGTGCCGCTCCATCCACTGTGCCGCTTTCTCCCCGCAGCGAGGGGGGACTACTCTCCAAGGTCAGACTCACAGGACTGGGACACGTTGCTTTCCCACCCCCCTCCCCAGTGGTTCCTGACGCACAATGGGACATGAACCCAAAATGGAAGAGTGGAATGGGGGGGGGGGGGAGGGGGGAGAACAAAAACGAAAGCAAAAGTGGATGCAATGCTCTGGAGAGAGTTCAAAGGAAACACACAGGCAGAGACAGTGGTGGCGGTTTCAAACACCACATACGGTTATCACCGAATCCCCTGCAGTTTTTGCCCCAAGGGCACGTGAATGGCTTGAAAATCATATAATTCACACAAACCACATACACACACACACACACACACACAAACACACATACACACACACACACACACACACACACACTCATACACATGCATTCAGAGACCAGTGCATATTAGCAGTGTTTTACATCATTTGGGTTCTTTACTTGTCTCTATCCCATCCTCTTATTGGATATGCACTCAGTGGACAAACTGACACAGACTACTTTCCATTATTAAGGACATGGAAGAATGGCTTCATAGAAGGGCGGACAGAGATGAACTAGACACAACACAAACAAAAGAGAGAAATGTTATCATTAAATGAAACTGTACATTTTTTAAAATTGTAAGAGAACAAATAGTATTTGTAAATATTATGTTCATTGTTTGGTTTACAGTTGAATGGCCAAAATGTTTTTCCTTTGTAATAGGGGCAAGGTAACAAGTGTGCAAGTTCAGGGGCAAGGTAACAAGGTGCAAGTTCAGCCGGCAGGTTTGGCCTTCTCTTTACGGTTGGATTTTGTTTTTGTCTAGAGTCCATTTGTGGATTCTGAAACTCTTGTGCATCATGTTTTAGCTCTTATTTAGCTGAATGCTAAAATATACTATGAACTGGTGTTGTGTAACACGAGAACAAAGAAACTGATCCTACAGTTTAAGAACAGATCCCATCTCAGATGTGCAGAGGAGACGAGCAGAAACAAAAATATGGGAGACATTAAAGCTCAATTTAACACATATAGTAGACAGACAAAGTCCTTCATATTTTTGTGGCTTTTGGGGACTTGTCATGTCAAGTTGCTGCCATACTACACTGGTGAGAGACTCTGGTGTGGAGTGCCAGTCCTGTTTGGTGCTGGTCAGTACTGGTCAGTGGAAGAGAAACAATAAAGGAGCTCCCTTTAGTGGCCAAAGATCAAACTACAAACTGTGGTAGTGTGTGAGTGAGTGTGAGAGAGAGAAGTGGGGGGAAAGAGGGAATAGAGAGGAAGCAGAAGAGTGAAAGAGAGAGAGGCAGAGAGGAGAGTGTATCAAGGAGTTTGACCTTACTGTGATACTGGGTTTCAGCTATGTATTAGTGAGCACCATGTAGCAACCTTACGGACAGAGTGCAACTTGTGTTCTTCAGATGGTGTTCCTCAACACCATGTTGAGGTTTGCAACTTTTAGTGACCATTTTCAGGTTCGCTTTCAATTCAGAACACACGCTGACCACTGTGCAGTTCTCCTTGCTCTGGTTGAGATTCTTCGTTCTTGGCTCTAACCATTTTGGAAAACTTGTCTTTCATTTACTGTAATCACTGTAATCGAGTGTCTACATGCATTTTGGCTCATCATTTTTGTCATGGATTTTTAGCTTCTGGTGTTGCTGAGAGAAAACAAGAATAAAAAAACACACTCACACACACACACACACACACATGAACTTCAGCTGTCAGTATTTTTGTAAAGAGACATAGTAACATGAGGTGTAATGGGTATATGGGTCGGCATCAGTCACTGGAAGCACATTTGCACCGAATTTGAAACGGTGACCCTCTTACTCTTGCCTGATGTCCCCTATACAGTTAAAGGACACTGCATCCAAATGTACAACACAAACACTCGGTTGCCGCTCAAGACTTGCATCTGTTGGTCATCATTCTCTTGGTTTTTCAGGAACCAACTCGGAGGCTTTGAGACAAGGAAACGACGGACAATAACGGGTCTTAAGAATGAAGTCAATTTCTATTTCATATAGAGGCTATTACACACTGTATGTTGTGTACCTGAACTGGAGAACATTAAAAGACGTTATTGAACAAAATCACACCTCATGCTTGTCTCTCTTCTTTGAAGGTGGGGTATAAGGGGCATGCTGTGTATGTATGGGCATGTGTGTGTGTGTTTGTCTGGGTGTGTGTGTGTGTCTTAATGCATCCATGTGTGTGGTGAGCATCCTTTTGACTCCTCCGATTTGAAAAAATGCTCTGCCAAACGTATCTGATGATGTAACCTGGCAGCAATTCACCCGGGGGTCATGAATAAATAGTAAATAGTTCTCGATCAAAAATGCTACTCCTTTATCCGTCAGACACTACTCCTATGAGATGATCGGGAGCCAGCGTCCTCCAGACAGCAGCAGCCCAGTTCAAACCAGTGGGTCTCTGCAGCCAGGGACACACTTCTCCACATCCACTACTTAGGCCAGCAACACACAGCCACTTGCCCAAGGCAATGAAACCAAACATTGCTGCTGAAAATAGACCCAGGGATCACCGCGCAGAGAAGGGGGCGCATGCTAATGCAATGGCTGATCAATGGGCCATGTCCTTGTTGCATTTTGTTTTGTATTTGGTGGGCTGCATACATGTAATTAAATGCTTGCCTTTCATTAGCCGTAATTGTTAATGGCACACAGCTATGCTGATAGTGATACATGAAAATAAGCAGCCATGAAGGCGTCAGTTGGAAATGTGAAAATGCAACATTGTAGTTTGTCAGGAGTGTGCGTGTGTGTGTGTGTGTCTTTAAAGGAAATAATATGCCTCAAGAAATAATCATTCATATTTTGATCTGGTATCACATCAAAGTTGAGAGGAGACACGAACAGACTGACAAGAAAAGTAGAGAGTCTCTGTGCGAGCAAGTGCAGAATTGAGCCATTCATAGAAATGAAAACATGACAATTTGTCCCACTCTAGCGCATTATGCAACGTCCCGCCGGGCGTCTGACCAGACCGTCCTGCTGCCAGCTCGGCTGTTTCCTGCTCGCCAAGCGTGCGAGAGCCCGTGCCATGGGTCTCCATGGTGAACGTTTACAGAGAACAAAGGTTCCAAAACCCTTCTGCAGCACAGAAAAGAGATCCAGCCATTCAAGTGACAAACATTTCATATGACAACATCCATAAGGAATCTTGCAACATTATTTCTCTTTCATTCTTTCTCTTTCTTTCAGTTCTGCACCGGTTGTCCTTAATATCAAGGTTGGGTGTGAAAGTTATACATCTCCCTCCCATGTCCTCTCTGAACCCTACTGTAAGTCAAATTGTGTGTGTTAAATGTAGCATCCAGTTATGTTTAGAATATTAATGTGACTTGGATGGACCCTCTTTTCATACTTGGTTTTCTCCGCATGATTTGTGTTTGCAAATATCTTCCAAATCACTTTAGGCTAAAACCAACAAGGAATGAACCAGGGAGTGCTATTATTCTCTGGCATGCAGCAACAACAACGCATTTCATTAATCACATTTTATTATATTAACCAAAGAACATTTCCATAGCTAAGCAACTCCTCTGTTAAGTGCTGCAATGCTGCTGTTTTTTCCCCTCTGAAGTGAATTTCTTCATGCAGTGTCAAATACTTCACAGTAAGAGGCATCCACCTAAAATTAGCGCTAGAGTACTGTCACATTCAATCAATCCAGTCCTCTCCTTTACAGAGCACAGGCACAGAAGAGGGAGGGCTATGCTGGCCATAAAGTCATAGCTTCCTCTATATACCACACTACACGTGCAGCACAGATCTTAATAGGAGCATATTTGCATAGAGACATGACAGAGAGTTTATTTTCCTATCTGTATGTGTAGACTCCTGCCAATTACGGAGCAGCATGGCAGTCATAATACAACGCTCAGTAAAGCGCAGGCCACCATTAGTTTATGGGTTCCATTAGTATAATTCCCCTTGTAATTGCTGACAATAAAATGTGTACACTAAAATGCACACTGGCTTGTGCATCTGTGCATTATGGTGAGTGGCACACTCGTTGGAGTGGAAGTGGGGTATGACACATCAAGGATGAGTAGAGCTGTTATTTTACAGTGTTTTCCGCTTCCTGCTTTGAAGCCAGAGAGGGACATACACAAAGAGAGAGAGAGAGATAGAGAGAGGGGGGGTTTCAGAAATGGACTGTGTGTGTGTGTGTGTGTGTGTGTGTGTGTGTGTGTGTGTGTGTGTGTGTGTGTGTGTGTGTGTGTGTGTGTGTGTGTGTGAGAGAGAGAGAGAGAGAGAGAGAGAGAGAGAGAAAAAACTCCTTGTCTCTGTACACAGGAGAAGTTTGACTCACTCACAAGTACTTTCCTGTCCACTATGTGTCATAAAGGCTGACATAAGCAGGTCGTAAGGTGCGTAAGGTGTATGAGTCACTCCTCACCTTTTATGATGGGCTGATGTGATGTCATGGTGGCTCTCTTAACAGTTCCAGTTTTAACATTGTGGTTGTAAGAGCTCCGTGTCTGGCTGTGGTGCATTTGCAATTCACTTATCCGTCACTTTGAATCACCAGCAAATGGTAAACAAACCATTAACATGGATTCATTTTGCATGAGTGTACACTACACATAGATTAATTCACGAGCCATGCCTTTACATTTTCATAATCTGTGCAATTCAGGGTCATTATAATTCATTAAACATGTGAGGCCTTATGGTTTGTCAGAACTGTGTAATTTGCATTAGTGATCCCTTCTGATATTTATCTCCTGAACATTATTGTGTACTGCTTGAGTTACAACAGCAGCATTGCTTCCATATTTTGTATCATTTTGTATTATGTCTTAATTATTATGCACTGTTCAAGGGCTTGTAATATATTACAAAACATTCCCATTATGCTGACCACATGGGTCAGACCAAATACAGTAGTTCTCTTAAAGGCCTTATTGTAGTCCTGACAAATTGGTTGTCAATGCAACTATGCAATTGTATTGCTTTAGAGTGAAGTTGTCTTTATTTCCCATTCTCCTGACTGTGTGACTGTATGCCATCACATAGATGTAGTTTGTAGTTCCTCATCTTTGCAACCCTGTGTTTAATACAGATCACACTTTTAATGTGTCATGTTCTACTGCAATACAAATATAAAAATATTAAATAATCTTCACACAAATGTGATTACTGTACCTCAGGGTTTGGTATGAATCCAGAGAAGTGTTTCATCACGTGTATGAGTGAGCGTTGATCTGAAAGTGAAATTGGGTAGAGGCTAGCGCCCTCTGCTGTACATTACTACACGGGTTTGCAGAGATCTATGTGCGCGGTTCAGTAGGCAGAGGTGGACAATGGACATCCCGGTTCCAGAAAGTAAAAGTCCTGCCATATAGTCTTTCTACCTGTGCACTTAACACAGGTGCTATCACTAATTATCTGATCATACCTGGCTGCTAATAGGTCGAGATGGTTTACTAAATGGTTGGATCAAATACTTGGCAGGACTTTTACTTTCTGAACCCGGGATGTACGCCTCTGCAGTAGCCTACAGTACATCCAGGCAGTGCTATGGAATGCCAGTACGCTGAAGAAGTGTTGGGACAGGTTCCGACAGGAGAGAGGAGAATTAATGTAACAGTGGAATGGGTGGAGGTGGAGAAGGAGCAAAAGAAAACACAGACAAAGTCATCTCCTCATCTTCCAAATTGAACTCTCCTCGTGTTCCATTAGCATTTATCAGCAGGGAGAGGAGCTGTAGGATTCTAGGTGCAGCGTGTCCCATTACCACCTTGACTACTAATTACCTTCCTGATAACAGTGAGGGGATAAGGTAGAGAGGAGGCCTGAGCCAGGGCACAGAAGCACTGCTACAGAGGAGGCTGACTTCATGATGTGCTGTTAATGCTGCTGTTTGCAACAGTAACTCAACCACGCATTTTGCATTTCAGCATAATGTTTCGGCATTTGCATTGTAATGTTTTAAAGATGCTTTGAAAGGTTGCAGAAGGACAATAATGGCCTAGTTGGCAAATATGTCTGTGATTTAATGTAAAAGGAAAATGGCTTCTGAGCAATCAATAGTTCAAGAGATTATGACTAAACTTGGCGTGTCAATTTCCAACTCTATACATTCCAAGTTAAACAAAGTGTTTGTAAGTCTTTGGAATTCACCCAAAGCACCACACTTGCAGCATTCAGTGTCAAGTCAGGCAGCATTTCTAATCACACACATGCCTCAGTGATGTCAAAGGTTTTCTTGCAGGTTTTAACCAAGGACCACAGGGCGACTATGCCTGTATTCACAATATTTGTAATGAGCCTGCCATTCCTGCCTACCACCTGTTTAAAAGACCTTAAAGAGACAGCGAATGCTTTAATGGCAGTAGCCTGTTTATTCATTCATAACATAGTCAAATATAATCAGATATCATGTTATGTCATACAGATTCCTGGGTTGTAGCGTTTTATCTCTAACATTTGCAAACTGCTATAATGGAGTCAATTGTGGGCTTATCAATCCCTCTTTCACTTTCTTACACAATAGGTTAACTATAATTCAACTTTAACCCCCGATGTGTTATCACATTGATAAAGACATTTCAGAGAAAAAGGATGACTCCCACAAAAAAACACGAAGGCACAAATGGTCATATCGTGTGTCATGGGAAACATCGACCCCGAGGGCGACGTATTTTTTTGGCCCTGAAGGTCGATGCCTTCCGTCAAATAGTATGATGCAGGTAGAGGGGAAGAGGAGAGGGCGCGATGCAGTTGTCGTAGAAGATCTGTAGGTTCTGGTCCACGTCCATGTGGTACTTAAGGAAGTTCTCCAGCTCCATGACGGTGAACTCCTGAACTGAGCTGCCCTCCTTGGCATTCTTGGCCAGAGCGGCGTGCGAGGGGAAGCGTATACGGACATCGTGGGGCGCGTTGCGGTCGTACTCAGTGCAGCAATATGCCGACCAGATGTCTTCGGGGATGGCCACGCGGTCTTGATTGTTGCGGCGGATCATGTTACCCCTAGTGGTCACCCCCGTCACGATGAAGGCAGTGCCGCGGCAGTAGTTGTTGAGGCGAATGCGGATGCGCTCTTCGTACTCACGCCACGGGCCTATGTTGAACTCGCGGATTTCTGGCACAACGTTGGTCAGCGTGTAGGTGGCGGCACGGTCGTGAGGGTGTGACTGGTGCTGGTCTGGGTTCAAGTGGCCTCGCTCGTAGAGCACCACGTCTGAGTAGTCGTCGAGAACCGCCTGACCGTTTTCAAACTTCATGTGCAAATATCCAGTGGGGAAAGGCATCATGTTCCCATTGCCATCTGTCTCTGCAAGCTGAGAGCAGCAGGTGGGGAATCATTAATTCATTTCCGATTTGATGAAGAACATACAATGACATCAGTGCAATTGAATCCATCCAAAATTAGCTAGGCTACTAAAATAAAAATAAAAAACATTTTAAAACAAAGATCAGGTAAAAATGTATATATGTTTATAATTATAAAATATGTTTATAATTAGGAGATGGATTAAATAACCTTTCTTTGTAAAACCAGCCCAAATGGCATTCAGTGACTTAAATACGTGATAACACTCCCCTGATACTCTCCTAATCCTAGTGGAGCCTGTCCTTCTGCCTCTAGTAAATTGGCTGTTGTGACAATAGCAAGTAGGTGAAAGTGTGTAAGAAGAAAAGTTGCCAGCTGTTACATACCTGAGGCTCGTACATCCATGGATAATCTACCCGCCTGTCTCCCTCTGTCTTCTTGAAGGTGTAGGCAGAGTAAACCGGGATGCGTTTCTTGGTGTCATAGAGGGTGACATAGCGAGGCTTGTCGGCGTAGCGTTGGCAGATCTTCTTCAGGTTGCTGCCCAGGATGCCCCGCGGCGGTGTGCCCATGTACAGCGAGTCCTTGCACCCCGCCACATCGTTGAAGTCCTCGACCACGGTTGAGCGGGCGATCGGAGCAGGGTGCAGGACGGCCAAGGCCAGCACTAGCCAGGTGAGAGGGACATGCATTGCCAGGTATAACGATTTACCAAAGCCAATGTGAAGTGATGGGTCGCTGTGTCTCAGGTTGACTGGTAGAGCATCAATAATGAGAGTTGTTAAAAACCTGTTAGTAGATAAGCAAAGCAGCCAAGCAGTGGCCGTTACATCAAGTCACCTGGTATGCACCAACACAACGTCACCGCATGTTGTACGCTGCCATTGGCAGACCTGATCCGCTAAAAGTCGTAGTTTGTTTGTCCATTTGTTTCACTGGAAGTGCCTCTGGAAGTAACCAGGGGACCCTAGGGGGATGGTTCATGTGGAGACAGACATTATCTTTGGTTGGAAGTTTGTCAAAATAATATCACACGTTCAATTTGATTTCAGACCAACTTTAATGGATGCACTTACATGAGCATCCCAAAAAACGAGATGGCAAGGCGGTGGCAACACTGTAAAAAAAGGTAAAGTCAGTGCTGTCCAATATGAAACCACATAATGTTACAGCTGCATAACACCAGTCTAGTTTTGTAAACACAACATTATTATGTTTGAATAGTCAATCAAATTGACAATTTCTTTTATCTGATTGAATCACGTGAGTTAATTGTAGGCTATCAGTATAAAGAAAGAAAAAAGGGGTTGTCACTAAACCACACAACATGGAACTAGACATGGAATCAAAGTAGTCATGCATCTCTTTAAAAATACAGTGTTATTACATTGAACTAACATATTTGTCAACAACAATGAGTTATCCAACAGAATCATGTAAGATGAATTTGAAGCACCTATGCAACTTTTGCATGCATGGGATCCCTTGGTGACACCACTTCATTATTTTCTCTATACACCTTTGCAAGAACACTGAGATAATCAAGTTGTCAGTGTTGCCAAAACGTTTCACATGTGTTTGTTATTATGCTTAGGGGCCAGTACATTTTTGAAGCTGGATTGTGTTTTATGTTATGCGTTCCCACCATTATGTATTGATCATGCACCAGCTATCAGTGGTTCCATGTAACATGTTTTCACAATGACTCAGTGTCATTGTCACAATGACTTCTGTTGAATACTGTGGTACACGTTACTCAGAATGTTTCATCAGAGTCAGTGACTTTGTAAATTATCTTCCTCAAGCATTGTTACGGTTATAGACATTTCATTCATGTCCCTATTTCAATTAAGTATATCCAATGGGTTATTTTTCAGTGAAGGTCAGTGAAGGTCAGTGGATAAATGTCTATAGCAGAGACTAAGTGCAACCTAAAAAGTATGTTGGGACTATAGGCCACGTTTCCTATAAAAATAAACACGTAACAGTCCTCTAAACTGCTCCTTATCCACCTCATAACATACTGTTACATTGTACCTAATTTCGCCTCGTACCGATTTCAATGTAACAAGGGAACTGTAAAGAGTATGTCGGATCTGGATTTTATCTATGATTCCCAATGTGTGTACAGCTCACAAAAGGTTTTGTGGGGTTGTAGGTTGCACCATTGGTTTGTGTTCACTGAAGAGACAGTGCTCTGAACCATGCTAACAGCTCATCTGTGATAGCGTTCCTTTGAACATGTCAGAGTGGGAGATCTCTGGTGGGCTTGTGTGCAACAGTGGAACTGATGCTCTCTGACATAAATCTGGTGTTAACACACTGGGACTTTATGTTCCATCCTCCTTATGCTACTTCGCCTTTCACTGTGGAGACTGCTGCTACTTTACTGATTACATGGTTTTAACCTTATATACTAGTCAGTAACAGGACATGGCAAAATGGTGACAACTACTGTAACAAATGGGCTATTTCAGGGACTGGCCTAAGACTAAGTAATACAATAGCATCATTCTAACAAATGGAAATGTCAATCTCTACATCAAATGTGTATTTCACATTTCACATACTGAGAGATGTCACAGGCCTTTGTTTGTCATGGCCTCAGCGCTTAGAGCTTCAGTAAAAACCTGTCACACATACTGTAGTGTGGTAGGTTGCCATTGGTAGATTCTTTCATCATATCTTTTGTCTGTCACTCTCTCTATGACCGCATTACAGTACAAATGAATGGCAATGCCATAATATGCAAAACTCACTCTCTATCTCACTGAGAACTAAAGCAGCGTAGACTAGGTTACGAGCTGGCAGACCGTTTATTGCTGGTGAGGCAGCCCGATAAGGTTCCAAAAGATAATGATGTTGGAATTGCCAAATTATACAGTTTCCTTTATGTGAAAGGACTGTGCGCGCTAAATGGTTGTGAGGGTTTTTATAGTTTTCTCCTTACTCAGCATAGCTAGCTCACATTCCTTTTACAACGGTGTCACCGTGTAAAATGTATAGTGCTATAGTACTCTTTTATGTGGCTGATGAGGTAAGGACCCCCCCCCCCCCCATCCCAACCCACTTATGTCTCTCACTCTCCCTGTTCATGCTGTATCTTACATCTGTACTCCACTGGAAAGGTGATCAGACAGAAGCAAATTGTACTGCACAAAGCAGTGACCTCACTTCACCTACTCTATATCTCTCATCCCTCTTGCATCGTTCTGTACAATACTGCATACAAATATATTGTGCATAAATATGCTACACAAAGAGGCAGACAGTAAATAAGGAAGAGCACAGATTATTTTACCTTCATGTCATTTATTTTAGCAGAAGATTTGTCATTTTATCATGAGTCTTAAGTATAATGAAGATAAACATGCTGTATTTCTGATCAATTATTAATGTTGAGGACCAAAATTCTGTTCTTATCACTTTACACATGTCTTTCATGTCTGTTCAGTTAAATAAAGCGTACAGCCTCATATTATGTTGCCGCTGTAGGGTGTGGGCCATAGACATGTTATGCATTCTGCCCTTTCTTTACAAAATTGGAAAAAGTGCCAACTAAAACATTTATTACTGTGGACAGGTGGTGACATTATCGTGTGCACTAGAAGTGCATGAAGCTGGTGTCAGTGGGGACACAGTCTTCATAGAAGATTTGGAAGGACTCATCTACGTAGGTGTTCTTCCGCAGAAAGCCTTCCAGCTTCTGGACTGACATCTCCACCACCTCCCCCTCGTTTTCATTGAGACCGTGCACAGCGAAGGCCGGGAACTTGGCACGCTCTTCAAATGGCGCGTTATGGTCGTAGTCCACGCAACAGTACGCGGACCACAAGTAAGACGGTATGGCCACACGGTAGGTGTTGTGTCGGCGAATCATGCTGCCTGAGGTGGTGATCCCTGTCACCACATAGGCTGTTCCACGGCAGTAGTTGTTAAGGCGACGGCGGAGGATGTGCTCGTGCTTCTTCCACTGGCCGATGTTGAACTCCCGGGCCTGGGGGACGATGTTGGTGAGAGTGTAAGTGGCCGCCTTGTCGTCGAGGAGGTACTGGTGCTCGTCGGGGTTGAGGTGGCCACGTTCAAACTTCACTGTGTTGGAGTAGTCCTCAAGGACTGCCTGGGAATCCTCAAAGCTGTCGTGGATTCCGTTCTCAAGGGGAAAGGGCTGCATCTCTCTATGGGCAGCGACAGTGGAAAGCTAAGGGTTTTAGAGAGAAGAACACAAGTTGTCACTGCACCTGGGCATGGAGTGAAAAGTGTTGACATGGAAAGAAGTATCACAGCAGGCCTTACCGGTGGAATTAATTTGATACACTTATTTCCTCATCAGTGCCCGTACATACATATACATCTGAGTGAGGACAGTAGTTTATATCTGGGGTTCAATTCACACTGGGCCCTAATTTAAATACTGGGCAAAGTGCAGTGTCAGTCTACGAACAACGGCATCATGTGGCATGAGACAGCTTTTAGCTGACCCACTGCTGATTGTGCTTAGAATTGGTATTTCACTTTCAAATAGATTTTGCATAGTTGTTAAGCAAGCTTTAGTTAGACTTTAAACTTTGCAATTTGCCCAAGATTTAAATTAGGGCCCCTAGTCTCTTAAGGAAGAAATCTTGTGCACAATCATTGTAACTTAAGCTATTTGGTCCAAAAGCTGATGCCCAATATTTTACACGGACCCAAGTGACTTATACATGGTGCCACATTCATAAAACCACCTCTTTAAAATAGCCTTTTCCTGTTAATCGACTCCCCTGGTTTTGATCTTTTATACCACTGCTCCTGTTGTCATGTTATTTCCTTCACAGTCTATGTATCTTCTGGGTTTTCTTCTATGTTTTATATGTTTCTATGCGTAATTGTAAAGCATATTTTAGCGTCTTGAAAGAATAACAATTATTATTTTAAATTGAAATTTTTGAAGGTCTCTGGTATAAGGAATACCTTTAAAATGGGCAAGTAAAATGCCAAGCCACTCCTATAATACCTTAATGTCTTTTTTTGTGTGTGTGCACGCGTTGTGTCATCCTTAATATAGTCTATCATAGCTCTTACCTGAGGCTCATACATCCAAGGCACGTCTACTTGCTTGGATCCATCGTTGCGTTTGAAGGTGTAGGCCGAGTAGACAGGAATGTGATTGACGACATCGTATAAGGTGATATAGCGTGCTTTGCCATTGTACCACTGGCAGATCTTCTTTAGGGTGGGTCCCTCCAGTCCCCGAGGTGGTGTTCCCATAAATAGGAACTCTCTGCATTCAGGGGAGAAGTTTTCCTGTACTTCTGCCAGGACCATCGCAGTGGCGAGGCAGGCTAAAATCATTAGTCTGGGTACCATTATGGAGCAGGCAGACCGTGGTAGAAGTGTGGTAGATCACATTTGTGGACGCCGATATTCAGTATCTCACCTCTCTGATGAAGGGAAGGCTTCTTTATGACTCTAATTTAAATGAAGTGTATTCAAGCCACTCCCTCTTCTCTACACTGTGTAGTCCAGCCAACAACCATCACACAGACGGGTTTATTATTATTATTATTATTATTATTATTATTATTATTATTATTATTATTATTATTGGAATTTAGATAATAGGAAATAACATGGAAATAACATGACACCAGTAGCAGTGGTATAAAAGATCAAAACCAGGGGAGTCGATTAACAGGAAGAAGCTAGTTTAAAGAGGTGGGTTTATGAATGTGGCACCATGTATAAGTCACTATATAAACGAATAATAATCAGATCAAATATTTTACAGGCATTATGAAGTACAAGATTCTACCCAGTAGGCTATTACATGCATTTAACAGTGTGTTCTCAGAATAGAATGAGCATATACCACTTTTGAACATCCTGACAGTTGTCAGATATGAAGACAGTGGTCTCACTGGTTTAATAGCCTTTGTAGGCCTTGTAGCCTCCACATCAGAGGTTAGTAGCCTAACTTTTGTGTCATCATTTCGTCCAATAACATTGACTTCATCATTGGCGCTAGGGGGCAATAGTGTCCCACCATATTTTCTACTCACCGTGAAGTTCCCAGTGAAAGTCCTCACTGATAGGCTAAGCCTGTCACATGTTATGCAATGTGCAGCCATATTTGTAAAACACAAACAACTAACGTTAGACGACCGAGCGAGGCAGAGAAAACTCTCGGCTAGCGTTGCAGTTGAAGATAATTGTTTTACTTGTACACACGATTAGAATTACACGATATAGTTACAAGGAACTGGAAATCAGCATATTAAAAAATTGCCACGGTTTTCATTCGTGTCTCAAGCGCGGATTAATAAAAGGACAACCGAACTTCTGAAGAAAGCTTAGCTGGCTAGCTAGCTAGCTAGCTAGCTTGCTATCAGCCTGCAAAGAAAGGCAAGTTGCGAAACAACTTAATGTAGCTAAATCTCACATGTGCATTAATTCATTGCATTTAATTTGATGTCTGGACAAAATAATCGATTAGTTTACCACATAGATTGATTGTATCGCAAAGTTACTGGTCGTTGCATGGAAGTGCACTTGCTGTGCTAACGTTAGCCACATTTGGTTCTTGATTTTTAAATAGTCTAGGCCTGCAGTTTTGCAGCACCGAAATAAATTTAGTGGGCAGTCCTCGTTAAAATGGGGGTGTGATCGCTAATGTAGTTACAAATGAATGTGGCCCCTAGGTACAGTTACGTCTGGTATTTGAAATGCGATGAAACGAGATGTTCGTACATTTTAATGGTGATTTGTGCTGGTTCATGTGATTATGAGGATGCATTAACGCGGCACAAGTCTAGAGCCCTCTCAGTGCGCTACTAACCCTAGCATAGCAAGCCAGCCATAATACCCCAACTTGACGTGAGCAAACGTTAGCTATCGTCAACACTAGTAGCGCTTGTGCTTGCACTTTCCCTCTTATGTTACAATCGATACGGTAACCCAACTTTATTAAAAACGTATAACTGACCATGTTTTCCCCTCCTTTTCTGTATTTTCCTCTGCGTCGTCGTAGCATCTGTAGTCACCCTAGACGCAACGTTAACAAATTATGTCCATGTCCAGCGTTGTTTCTTTTTTTTAATTTCGTGTTAAGCTTTAACTTAAATATTACGTTTATTTCTATGGTTTTATAGGGAAATTTGATTTATGCAAGTTAGGGCCGTCGTGCTTTAAAATGCTTTGCTGTTGTGTGATATTGTGCAGTGTTTGTACTTTGTGACTGTGATCGAAAATCTGAAGAATATCCTGACTGGTGGTCTTTGGTTAATATGTTGTGCATTCATAATTGAATGTAATAGATTGTTGTAACGTGATAAACGGAGTCATTTGATTGAGTTGTATATAAATATTTGTATTAATATTGATTGCAAGGTCTAAAGCCAAGGTGAAATATAGCACTTCATAGAAAAGGAATCAAGAGAACTACATTGCTTCTTTCACTTGGGTGGCTCTGTATTGTAATATTCTACCTCATTTCACTCATGGCCGGATTGATGAAAGTTGAAGCTGCATTTATGTTATTGTTTAGTATTAAATTACACACTTTTTATCCATCTCAAAATTGCTCTTGTTCTTCACAGGTGTTAGGATCTGGGTAGTCTGGCATTACACCCAACAGGACAGTGCAAAGGACAAGCAGCCAGGAGTGGGGGGGGAAAACTAAATCAAAGTCATCTTAAACCTGCAGAAGAATATGATGTGGCACTAGATACCAAGAAAATCAGCTTATGTTACACTAACATTTCTGATCACTCTTGTGAATACTGAGTTGATATTATCACCGCTACCAGTCAAGCTCTGTCTTAAGTGTTGTTTTGTTTTGTTTGAACTCAGTTTCAGTAGGTCTGACTGGTAGGGCTCAGCTTTAGGGAGCGTTATTTGTTTGGCCACTCTTCCTTGTATTGATTCTGGCAGCTATTGGCTAACAGCCCCTGAGCTAAACCCTGTCAAGTTCATCTCAGCGCACAGCACACAAGAACCAAAAAAAAAAAAAAAAAAAAGTCTCTTCAAACCAACACTTGATCCAGGCTTTTCCTTTGGAGAAGGTAAGGACTCCCTTTACACTGTTGGTGACTTTAAATGTGTTCCCTTGTTCGCCCGTCTTAGGGTTTTGCCTTTGCCACAAAAATGTTATTCTCAAATGATCTGTGAAGTGATTTGAAGGGTGGTGATTTGTCCTTTGTCTTTGAATTGACTCTCTTGGATACCAACCTGTGTTCGATTGAAAAGTGACAGGTCTATGGCGTTTTAATGTACTGAT
This sequence comes from Alosa pseudoharengus, assembly GCF_046254945.1. Classification (NCBI taxonomy): domain Eukaryota; kingdom Metazoa; phylum Chordata; class Actinopteri; order Clupeiformes; family Clupeidae; genus Alosa; species Alosa pseudoharengus. The sequence goes on from NW_027468870.1 coordinate 11,670,515, forward strand.
AAAGCCAGATTTTTTTGTTCTGTATAGGCAGGAGAGTGTTTAACATGCTCTGCTGTTCTAACAGAAATGTCTTGCTCCACAGAGAACAGGAATATGACTGCAGAGTCCCTTAACTTCGGTCCAGAATGGTGAGTTCCACTCACAGGACAATTTACCACATGAGCGCACATTTCATACACTTGTATGGCATGTGCACATGATGGCCTAAATATGTTTGTGTTTTTAGGCCAATATGGACATATGCATAATTATGCTTAAGTCAAACTTCCACACTAGAATGATCAACTACGTTGTTTGTAACTTAGCACCAGTGGTTTTTTTTTCCTTCAAGTGTCTATTTTAGTGACTTCTAAGGTTTAATTCAGTGTGCTGGATGCTATTTTTTGTACGCATATTCAATCACAGCTTCTGCACCTCCCCTCTATCCCAAATATGAAAACACGTCTATTTAAAACATCAAATGGACATGGCATAGTTTCACTTCTTACTTTCACAGGTAATTTAAACCTGTCTACCTATATCCATCAACAGCACATTGCTTTATAGTCACATCCAAGCCACCTTTACGTTCTTCTAAGTTTGGTGTTACGTTTGATTTTTCGAATATAGTGCGTGCTAAACAGTATTTTATTTTCCATTCAGTGTGTCCCAGTGTTGTGTATATAAATGGCTGAGATTGCGTGCATATTTTGGATGGACATTTTTACTACCACAAGGGGGAGCACATAGCCTCGTCATTTCAAATTGTACCACAACTCCGAGAGCCCTTTTCAAATCACTCAACATCCCTTTCCCAATTTTTGGGTCAAAGCTGGGCCAATTAAAGGGATACCAGGCAACGTTTTCGTGTTAATTAATCATCTTCGTAAGTCGGTATATGGTTAAATGACTCATTACGGAGCGAATAAAGGCTCTCTCGCCCGCCCCTACTGCCTGTAGGAAGAATATCCCACTTGCAAGTTATGTGTATCCTACCTGCCGACCGAAGCAGGATCAGTTTACAGCACAGAGGCAGGCTAACGAAACGTTAGAGATTGTTGCAAACGTGTGTATAATGGCAGAGCCGGCAAAGAAGCAGCGAAAACCCTTGACGGAAGACGCAAAGAAAAGGAAAAGAGCTTCAGACCGAGCGAGGAGGAGTTTCATAGAGAAAAAGCATCAGGCTTGCCTGGTGTCCCTTTAAGGCATGTGGAGGCGAATCGTTGAAGCAGACAGACTGCACACATTAAAATCCTGCAATAACACCAACATTCCCGCATTAATCATATTTCATTACAAAACACGCTTGCTCAAATGAACACATGGATGTGTACTTGCAATACAATTTAAAGTGATTGATAATAAATGCTTTTTTTAGCCAGCCATGGTTCCTTTTGAGCCAGTGGTGTTTTGTACTAAATAGGATAGCCATGGTACTCATGGTATAACCAGTTGGGCTAATGTTACTGTCAGTAAACAAATGTGGCTAACTGCTTAGTTGTTATATATCAGATCCACATCTTCTGCAGTATAAAGAAATGGAGTCTACCTTGAGAGGGACACTTTTTTTTGTGTGTTAAAATTCCACAGAGCAAAAACGGCAACAGCAACTTTTACTTAATACCATTTAGTATGATGTTTGAACTTGAACTTCCCTTGCTGGATATGGTCATGAGGTTAACATCGAGGCAGCATTGTGGGAGGGATTTAGGACAATACAATACAGGCTTGCTATCGGTCTGATAATGGAGATGCAAGCGTTTTCTCATTCTCGGACATTGAGGCCCCAGCCATTAATGCCTGGAAGCTCAAATTAGCCTAGTCTCGGCCTGGACAGTGGGTTTGTGGGTATTCGTGGTGTGTAGTGTGTTGGTAGTCACATGCAGTGGGCTCTCGTGATGAAAGGGTTGAGTGTAGTACCGCAGGGAACTTTGAGATGGCTTTAAGGAAATCGAGTTATTGAGTTTTCAGAGTCATTTTCTTTGAAAAAATACATTACATATTGTCACCTTCCTAAAATAATGGCTTTTTTTTTTTTTCAAGTTTTTCGGAAAACACATCAAAGTTAACCAAAAATCAAATGATTTAGGCACAAAAAAAAAAATGTCAAATGACTTATGCCATTATTTTAGGAAGGTGACGATATGATACACTGTAGCATGGTAACATGTTTTAGAGATCCCGGAAGATATAGGATTTCTTTCTTTTTAATGCTTTTCATTATGTGTGTAAGGCTATGTTTTTAATGTTTTAATATGGTTACATACACACTATATGGTGTCAGTCTGCTGCTTTGCAATCTGCAGTGTTAACGATTATGCTGCTGTCAGTTTCTAACTAACACAGTGTTTCCCACAGAATTGAATTCTATTTGCAGTGGTAGGTTTGCAGAATTAACTTGAATGCAACAGTTTTTAGCAAATTAGTGCAGCGTGGTTATGATCCTAACCAGATTTAAGCACAATTTAGTACAACCTGGAAAATCATTGTGTGGTGGTCAATGTTGATATTGTGGTGGGCCGCCACAAATAAGTCAATGTATGGGAAACACTGTAACAGGTAGAGTTAAGTTGCAGCACAAACACAAACAAAACTATTGCACATACATTGATGAAGACTGCAGGGTTTAAAACCCACTGACACTCCTGCTAATTGGTTTTGGGTTTTGGGCACTGAATGTGGCGGGGGCTTCCACATGAGTGTGAGCAGGCAGGGAAAGTGTGTGGCGGGTTGGTTTTAGAAATGAACTTAAAGTTTTTCCTATATTTGTACTTTTCTTCATATAATTTGATCTTAGTTAATGATGTGTAACATATCAGGTTTTTGATCATCTGTGCACCTTTTCACATTCTGTTTCCAGTCGATGGTGTTGTTCGGTTTGATGTACAGTGTTGCTTCTAAGTGCTCTCTCTGCTCATGCTCAGGCTCCGTGCACTATCTCGAGGGGGGAGTGTGACATCTCCTCCTCCATCCCCCGCCATGCCAAAGTCCAAGCTGGCCGACTACCGCTACGGCCGCGAGGAGATGCTAGCACTTTATATCAAAGATAATAAGGTATGCTGACACTGCGCAATCTCGTTAGATATGATTTACCATGTTCTATCCTACTGCCACCTACGCAGGGCTGGGCACAAGCCTCTTCATGCTTGCAGGCTAAAGGTTAATGAAATTTGAATGCCCTTTGAAGTACACATGCCTAGTTTCTACTTCCTTCTTTCTTTCTTTCTTTCTTTTCATTTCTGTCTGTCTTTCCTGTGGTTTCTCTCTCTCTCCCTCTCTCCCTCTCTCTCTCTCTCTCTCTCTCTCTCTCTCTCTTTCTCTCTCTTTCTCTGGACAGGTTCCAGAGCAGCTGCAGGATAAGGAGTTTGCGCCCGTGCTGCAGGAGCAGCCTCTGCAGCCTCTAGCCCTGGTGCCCCTGACGGAGGAAGAGCAGGTAGAGGTTTGTCTATCTTTACACTGCACCTGGGATGCGGCTACTTACTTCCTTACTTAACTTCTGCCTGTACATTTGACTGTAAACTAAAATGGAGAAAGGATATTCTTTCTGTTGTTGGCATTTCATGTTGATGCCAGTGAAATTTCTTTCTGTCTAAAAATACTTTCTTTCTCTCTCTCCCTCTCTCTCTCTCTGTCTGGGTCCCTACCCCACTCAACACCCACCACCAACCCCAACCTCCCTACCTTGTTTTATTTCCCTGTCTCCCTTTCCCTATGGGTCTACTCCCCTGCTCCTTGCAGAGGAACTTCTCCATGTCCGTGAACAGCTCTGCTGTGCTGAGGCTCATGGGAAAAGGGGGAGGGGCTGCCCCTGTGGGAGTGGCCCGAGGCCGAGGGACTGTTCGAGGAGGAAGAGGTGAGCCTGAACACAGGGACCTAATTAATGATAACTACTGGTGTTAACCCGTTGAGGATCACAGCTAGGGTTGAGCACCGAAACCTGCTACTAATATGGCACCGGCGCAGACGCAAACGGAATAATCGAATAACAACGTGGATTTCGGTACCACGGTGTGTTCTGAACAACATAATGACATGACGTTAATCTTTCATGTGCATGAGGCCCATATAGCGTCACAATGAATATGAAGATCATGCTAAAAGTTTGCTTGCAAAAATATAAATACAGTATGTACGTTACAAACATACCTCTGCATTGATATCCCTGAGCTGTCAAAGAGGCTACGGAACCATCTCCGTACATTATCGCTAATTAAGCTGCTCTGACAGGGTAGCCTATGTTAGCGCATAGTTACTGTTAAAATGCCTACTAGTGCTGGGAATCTAAACACTTCAGCACCGGCATATGTAATATGTTTAAAACTATTGCGTGCTGGCCCCAGCTGTGGCGCAACTGGCTGGGGCACCTGCACCATATGCCGGCGACCCGGGTTCGATTCCCGCCCCGTGGTCCTTTCCGGATCCCACCCCTGCTCTCTCTCCCATTCGCTTCCTGTCACTTTCCACTGTCCTATCATTAAAAGCATAAAGCCCAAAAAAATATACTTTAAAAAAAAAAAAAAAAAAATATTACGTGCTATGGGGGATTTCCTTGAAGCATTTGGGAACACACTGAATGAACTTGGCAAGCCGTTTTTAACATACCTTATGGCAAGCCACCTACACTGGAAGAACTTGAAACCAGAGCTTACCATTGTGTGTGCATCCATGGCAAGCTGTTTTAACATTTAGATCTATTATGTGTAGAAGCAATGAGGTATTGATAGTAAATTGAATATAACAGTTCAATTTCATGTTCAAATTTGTCTTATCAATAATAAAAAAAAAAGCAATTCATGCTTTAGACCATTTTATTGTAAAAACAAAGTACTGGTTCAGGCACCGTTTTAAAAGTATTGATTTAGCACCAGTATCGGATAAAACCCAAACGATACCCAACCCTAATCATAACAGTGTTTTCCCTGAGGTGGTACAGGCCAGCTGCTGCCTTATTCCTACTCAATTATTAGTAAACAATGAATAAGGATTTGCATATGTTGTTTTGTACAGGCATTAATTTGTTTTCGATTATTATTAAAAGCTTTATAGTATTAACCCATTTACTCCTAAAATGCCTGCTAAAAACGCCTATGGCATTCTAGACTAAATAACCTTATTTCCTGAGGGTTTTCTGAAAACATACTAAAAATTGTCAACGTCTACCAAAATGTAATATCTAAGCCTCTGTAGCACCTAGAAACATGAAATAAAAAGCATGCTGCGCTACGCAGCATCCAGCGGGAGGGTCAATGTTGCGTCATGCAGCATCCAGCGTGAATGGGTTAAAAGCTGGATTATGTTCATATTTGTCTGTCCACAGGAAGGGGAAGAGGAGAGGGCGGTTTCTACCAAAGAGGTCCAGAAGAAGGAGAGGTGGGCTTTGGCCGCAGCAGAGAGATGCATCGCAGCCAAAGCTGGGACGACAGGTACGTCCAGGGGACCGCACACGCCACGGTCACTTGATGGGTTCACTGACCAGTCTGCCGCCTGTTTACTTATCACTCGTAATGTAATACTGATTTTTAAATGAGTATTCATTATCTCAGAAAAGAAAGATCAGCAGTCATGTTTAATTAAACATCATGCTATCTTCAAGTAAGTAATGGGGGAGAGCTCAACAACCCCCCCCCCCCTATTTAGATGTCCAAACATGTTTCTTAAAAGGATTTATTTATAAAAATGAATTATCATACTGACTCCCCACTTGCTCTTTTGTCCTGTTCTGGTGGCTGAGCAGAGGTGAGCGTCGCTTTGAGAAGCCCCTTCGGAGAGACGGGGTTCGGGTGGGCTTCGAGGAGGGTGCCGCGGGGGCACGGAAGGACTTCTCGCGCTCTGACAGCGACAACTGGCGCACGCTGAGGGAGGAGGAGGAGGACGCCGCCGCTGCTGCTGCCGCCGCCGCCGCTGAGCCAGGAGGAAGCTGGAGGACCGTGGGAGGCAGACGTGATGGTACGCACGCACGCACGCACGCACTCACTCTCATACAGCCAGGACAAACTTAAAGTAGATTCTGAGTCTGGGCAAGTTATCTGACAATCTGACTAAACTACTGTGATGTTGCATAGCCTAATGTGTTTTGTAATTTTTATGTTTGCTCATTAAAGGAATCATGGGGACCAACATGACATTTTTAAAAAGAAAATATAGGCTACGGTGTATCCATTATGAAAGGTCTACGTGAGGGGGAAAAAAGCTAGATGAACATGGATGCAATGAAGCACAAAATGGCTTTGTGATGCATTTAATCACCTGTCCCATGCCAACAGATGGGGGCCCACGCTCAGCAGGGTGGCGTGACCACGTCAAGAAGTTTGACTTCCCCGATGGCGGTCGCCGACGTACCGGAAGCGACGGAATGGACGACGACCGGGACCTACCGGAGTGGTGCACTGACGAGGAGGATGGAGAGATGGGCACCTTCGACTCGTCCGGAGCCTTCATGTGCATCAAGGTGTGTGTGTGTGTGTGTGTGTGTGTGTGTGTGTGTGTGTGTGTGTGTGTGTGTGTGTGTGTGTGTGTGTGTGTGTGTGTGTGTGTGTGTGTGTGTGTGTGTGTGTGTGTGTGTGTGTGTGAGTGTGTGTGTGTTAGAATAATACAATGTTAGAGTAAGTAAGTAATAAGGAGTAATAAAAGAGCAACATTTTATGCAATTTCTTGATGTCCATTGCTGGCTGAGATGTTGGCTGTGCTGTTTTTTTTTTTGCATTGCTTTTACGTTTTCTATTTCCTGACCGGGGTTTTTCTGGATCGTAGTTCCCACTGCTGCTCTAACATTTTGCTCATTATCTATATCTATGCTGCTTTGAATGGCGCAACCTGTTTTTTTGCAGCTAATGAGTATTATTGTCTCAAGAGTTATTCCATTAGATGGGATTGATGTGCAGTGGATTTCCCCCACAGCTTATCTTTATTTATACTTTGTGTTGTGTTGCTTCTGTGTTGCTGTGCCAAGCATCACACATGGGACTCAATCCCCCTGGCCTGGCCTGACGTGTTCCCCCTGTGATGTTTGTGTTTGTGTTGCGCAGAAGAGCTCGCGGGACCCCATCCCCGAGGACCAGGAGCTGGAGTTTGAAGCTCTGGAGGACGAGAGGGGTCAGGAGCGGAGGGAGAGCGCCGGGGAGGGAGGTGAGGAGGCCGCCACCTCCGCCGCCGCCTCTGTCTATCAGCCATTCTTCAGTCAGTTCCATTCTGATGTTCAGTTTGAATACATTTACTTCTGTTTATTTCTGTTTACTACACGCTTTCTGCTCCATTTTAAATTTTTATGTCAATACATTAGCATTCTCAGTTATGCTGGTATGCAGAATATTCTTTTTTTTTTGTCAATCATATGTGACATTTCTGTGTCACACACACACATTCACTCTCTTCTCTCTCTCTCTCTCTCTCTCTCCACAGATGAGCGTGAAATGCTGACTGTCACTGAGGTGGAGATGATGATGCCCGGGCCTTCATCTTCCTCATCCTCTTCCTCTCCCCCAGCCATGCCAGCCCCTCCCCCCTCGCTGACTCGGCTCCCTCCCACCAATCCAGAGCATGCACCCCCTGCTTCAGCACCGCCCATAAACAGCACTCGGGAGCCTGCTGAAGGTGTGTGTGTGTGTGTGTGTGTGTGTGTGTGTGTGTGAGAGACAGAGAGTAGTGTTTTTCTTTTTTTTGTGTGTGTGTATTAGACAAGTGTAAGTGTTATAGTGCATTGGTTCCCAAAGACTGGGTCGCGACCCACAGGTGGGTCATAGGAGATTTTATTTGGGTCGCCAGCATAGCCTAGTGACAATTTATATTGTGTAATACCCCTATCTTATACCTTATATAGCTTAGGAAAGCTAACAGCTTTAGATCTAGTTTAACTACCACAGTCACGAGTTGGGTCGTGATAGTCTGTCATTTTTAAAAAGTGGGTCCCCAGAAAAAAAGTTTGGGAAACACTGTTATAGTGCATATGCTGTGGTTTTGTGACCGCCTGCTAGGGTGAAGCATGCCAGCATTCTGATTGATTTCTCTCTGTCACTGCGGTGCTTACTTAATATGCAGCCTTGGAATCTGGTCTTTCAGCTGGGTGCTGAAAGCTGACTGCTGACAAGTGCAGAAAAACTTGATTTACCAGAATGTTTACATGACTTTTTCTAAGTGCACATTTCAGATCGTTGTGAATTATTTGGATTATTTGAAAAATAAAGTATATTAAATATTTTTTTTTTTACAAAAGTAAAAAGAAAACGGGCAACCAAACATGCATGCATGAAGACTGCAGTGGTCTTGGGTGCACTGATAGACGCCTGAGGGATTGGCCTGTAATGGCCTCTAACGTGTCATTCCAGATGTAGTGCCACCAGGGGGCAGTGGTCAGCCGAGCACCGGCTCCTCTCAGAGTGTCTCTTCTCCCCCTGCTTTGGCTGCTGCTGGAGCGGACCTCCCACCAGCAGGTGGAGACAACGAGGAGGAGGAGCGCATGAAGCACTTGCAGCAAGTAAGTATTCTACGTGCAACAGTGAACTCCCAATGCATCGCATAGCTTCATGTGCTCGGGGTGTCTCTTATGACTTTTGAGTGGGTCAAGGTGATTTAGCAATCTGTGGGGTAAAGATGGTGCTGTTGTAGATATTGCTATGATATTTCATCATAAGCTACTTGGATGTTTTATGGATTTCAGTAGTGAGTTTGTATTTATGCGTCGCTGATTCACATTCATAATTCAGAAAAAAAGGCGATGGCTTCGGAATAGGCAATTGGGGGAACTGATGTTTTACCAATTTCTTTAGAGGTTTTGATTTAATACATCAGAATGATATCTGCACTATCACAAGCAGAAACATGGAACCTCCAGAGAGTCCTTTCTAGAAGGAGTTAGACACTTTGTTGTAGACCAGTTTTATCTGAAAGCTTTGACCAGTAGAAACCTCCAGCACTCAGTACCTTTCGTGTGTGTGTGTGTGTGTGTGTCACAGGAGGCAGAGAAGATGGTGGCGTCCCTCCAGGACACCTCCCTGGAGGAGGAGCGCTTCACGCAGGCCCTGCAGGAGAGCCACGGCGTGGGATCCAGCGCAGGGTCCGGTGCCGGCCCCACGCACGGCCACTCTCACACCCACCAGGCCGCTGCCGCCGCCGCCGCCGCCTCCTCCACGCACCCGCACGGCCACTCCCACTCGGCCTCGTCGCACTCGCTGGCGCACCCGGCCAGCGCGCTCCCGCTCTCTCACGAGGCCGCCATGAAGTGGTTCTACAAAGACCCCCAAGGAGAGATCCAAGGTAGCGCACGCGTTGGCACTCGCCCTAGCCCCTGCAGCCCCGAGGAGAAAGGAGGTTGTTGAGGGCATGCTCACTGACCACACGTTCATTGTTCCTCACCATGCGCAAAAGAGAAACCTTTCATGGCCTCCCTGCCGACGTCTTGTTTTTTCCCCCTGCTATGATGTAGTGAATGGTCCCTGTGTGTCCTGTCTTTTGTAGTGCTGATGGTGTTTTTCCTTGATCCCCCGTGCCCATCTCCTCTTCTGCACTTATCCTTGTCTGTTGCTGTTCCCACTTTCATTTGCTCTTTCATCCCCCTCTTCCACCCCTCCTTGTTTATTTTGCTCCTTTTATGTTTTTTCATTTCCTTTTTCCTCTTTTCCCCCCACCCACATCCTATGAGTAGTTTTAGAGAGGCTTTCTCTCTCGCTCTCTCTCTCCCTCTCCTTGTCCCTCTCTCGCTCCCTCTCTCTCTCTCCATCTCTCTCTCTGTCTCTCTCCCTCTCTCTCTCGCTCTCTCTCTCGCTCTCTCTCTCGCTCTCTCTATCGCTCTCTCTATCGCTCTCTCCATCTCTCTCTCTGTCTCTGTCTCTCTCTTCTCTCTCACACACTCTCACTCACTCACCATCTCTCTCTCTCTCTCTCTCTCTCTCCATCAGGCCCTTTCTCCACCGTGGAGATGTGCGAGTGGTTCCAGGCGGGCTATTTCACCATGACCCTGCTGGTGAAGCGAGGCTGTGACGAGGGCTTCCAGCCCCTGGGAGACGTGATCAAGATGTGGGGGCGTGTGCCTTTCTCCCCCGGGCCCTCCCCACCACCCCTGCTGGTGAGCACCGCCGCCCGCTTCCCCACACCCGCCGCCTCAGGCGTCCTTCCTCCTCATAACTCACTGACCTTATCGCACAGACGCTCCGTAATTGCTCCAGACACACAGGCATATAGTTGTCCTTACACTTACTTCATAACATTTCTGCTGTGCATTTGCGCTGGATGCTGCATGACGCAACATTGACCCTCCCGCTGGATGCTGCGTAGCGCAGCATGCTTTTTATTTCATGTTTCTAGGTGCTACAGAGGCTTAGATATTAAATTTTGCCATACGTTGACAATTTTTAGTATGTTTTCAGAAAACCCTCAGGAAATAAGGTTATTTAGTCTAGAATGCCATAGGATTCTATAGCTGTTTTTAGCAGGCATTTTAGGAGTAAATGGGTTAAGACCCATTCTTCTTCTTTCTTTCTTTCTTTCTTTCTTTATTTCAGACTCCATTGCTGGGTCCATAGCATAGTAAAATGTTAAGACGGAATAAATAGATAAAAAACAAGACAAGACAAAAAATATACTGATGACGATATACTAAGTACTCTTGTCTTGTGTGCTTCCCTGCAGAGCAACATGGACCAGGAAGTGTTTAAGAAGCAGCTGGAGCAGGTGGCCACCGCTGCCCTGTATCAGCAGCAGCTCCAGATGCGCTACCAGCATATAAACAGGTGACCAGAGACCTGCGGACTCACTATATGAACACACACTTAAATACACTCATAAACATGCAAGCACCCATAACACCACAACCATTCACAACTCCAGATGAGATTACCAGCTCATGAATTGGTTACCAGTGAAGCAGACTTATTATCTGTACACACACACACACACACACACACATACACACACACACACACACACACACACACACGTACACTCAAACACATACACACACACACACACAAGTACACTCAAACACATACACACACACAAGTACACTCAAACACATACACACACACAGACACACACACAAGTACACTCAAACACATACAAATTACCACAACTCCACAACCATTCACACACACACACACACACACACACACAAGTACACTCAAACACATACACACACGGACACACAAGTACACTCAAACACATACAAATTACCACAACTCCACAACCATTCACACACACACACACATAAGTACATTCAAACACATACAAATTACCACAACTCCACAACCATTCACAACTCCCAATGAAATCTCAGCACGAGCCAGTAACAAGTGACTTAAAGCATAGAACACATTCACGGAAAAGCATTGAGCTGTGGTACAGAGATACTGTGGTTTTGATACATGCTGTGTTTATCAGCAACCGGTGTGGGGAGTCGAGCATGATGCCAGCTATGAACAGGTCCATGTCGGTCCCAGACAGCGGGTCTTTGTGGGATATGCATACCTCAGCTTCACAGCAGTCAGGTAACAATCTCCTACTCACGTTCAAGTTTTACACTCATATACACACATAAGCACATCCACACACACAACCTGTGAGACTCAGTGATGTTGAATATTCCTGCATTGGTCTTAGGGCCAATCTCATTTCTCTGTTCATCCCTTCATCTTACCCCTAGCCCTTGTCCCTCGAAACCGAGTGGCAAGACATAGAGGTGAAAATATTCCCCTTGGAAATGAGACACCACCAGCCAACTATAAGGGAGAGCTGGGATGAATGAAACACTTGAATTAAACATAATTCGTACCACACTGAAAGCTAATATTTTGTCACTAGCAACCTACATCTGTCTTCTGTCAAATAGGCTATCATTGCATTTTCAGCTCTGAATAAAACCGTTCAGGAATTATTTCAACAAAAGCAGAACGTACCTATGTTCGTTCGTAGCCTACCACCTGGTCCGGGTGAATGAAACAGGGATGGGGGACAAAATAAACATGCAGTTTGCTATGTAAACATCACACAACGCCTTCGATATTTTACAATAATATCCAAATGGTCGTTACTTGGCATCAGAAGCAATCGCTACCTGTAATAGCCTAGATGCGAGGAGTCGGCAACAGTATGCAGCATTCATATCAGACAAGCGGTAAAAAAGTTCAGCGAATTTAGCTGCTGTTGGACTTTACATTTCGGACATAGTATGCTGCCAATTCGCGGTGTATCAGACATGGAAATATGTAAAATGCGAGACATTCGCGCAAATAATGATGTGTTGTTAACATTCACAAAATGCCGATTTTTGAAAACTTCATCATGAAGAACAGGACCTTCAATATATGGTCACAAGATTGAATGCAACATAAAACAATTACCATTTTAATTTTATAATCCTTATTAATTTCATAATTAATTTCAACATTTCATATCAATGAATCTCTCGGTGTGCTTGTTTTTCCGGTGTGAGCGGTGTATGTTGGGTATTTCTCTTACCCCTCGGTTTCAAGTAAGCTAGCGAAAATGCTTGGTTTTAAGGGGTATCTACCCCTTCCCCTTAGCCCTACCCCTTGATCCAAAAGAGAATTGGGATAGCCCTTCCTCTCACGTGAAAGCGCAAAACTAAGGGGATGGGGTAAAACAGAGAAATGAGATTGGCCCTTAATCTAAAGTGTGTGTGTGTGTGTGTGTGTGTAGCAGGCGGTGAAGCCAGTCTGTGGGACTTAACCATGGGCAACTTACCTCAGGGGCTAACGCTGGAGCAGCTGCAACAGAAGGTAAGGGACAGTCTCCTCCAGTCAACCCTTATCACTCCCTACTGCCATCTCTATTCTTGGCTCACCTCTGTGTGTGTGTGTGTGCGTGTGTGTGCGTGTGTGCGTGTGTGTGCGTGTGTGTGCGTGTGTGTGTGTGTGCGCGTGTGCGTGTGTGCGTGTGTGTGTGTGTGCGTGCAGCTTCAGCAGGAGCGTCGTGAAGCTGAACTCAGGGTAAAGAGGGAGGAGGAGGAGAGGAAAAGGAGGGAAGAGAAGAGGAGGCAACAGGAGGAGCAGAAGAGGAGAGAAGAGGAGGAGCTTTTCCACCGCAAACAGGTGAGCCATGCACACACACACACACACACATAAATAAATAGATGCACATGATGTAACACAGATCGGGCACACCCACACAGTAGAAGGGAAAAAATGATTAGAACTGTTCCACTGTGGAGAAAACCACACACATATTCAGTGATCTTGGTCCACTTATGGTAGGCATGTCATGCTCTAATATAGACACAGACTTGCTATGAAGGCCTCTGGTTCTTTGGATCCTTCCAAGTGCCTAGAGACCCTGTTCACTGTCATAAGTGGATTGAATTGAAAATGAAGTGTTTCATTAATCACTGGTGCTCAGTAGAATTCTCAGTTTGACAGACTGCTGTGTGTGTGTGTCTGTGTGTGTGTGTATATGGTGTGCCTATGTTATGTGGTTACATGTGTGGTGTGGTTTTATGTAAATGTGTTTGTTTGTTTATGTGGTGTGTGTGTGTGTGTGGTCTCTGTATGGTGTGTGTGTGTGTGTGTGTGTGTGTTTATATATAGCAGTGTCGTCAGCAGCAGGAGCTGATCATGAAGCTTCTCCAGCAGAGCCAGCAGCAGCAGCAGCAGCAGCAGCAGCCGGTGGGGGGCGGGGGGGCCCAGTCCCAGGGGCCCTGCTGGAACTCAGCCCAGTCCAACCCGCTGGCCAAGCCCCCCAAGACTCCCCTCAACCTGCTGGAGATGGAGGCCGAGAGGCTGCTCAAGCAGCAGCACAGGGTCCAGCAGCAGCAGCCGAGAGACCGGGTGAGACAGACACACAGACACACACACACAGACACACACACACAGACACACACACACAGACACACACACACAGACACACACACACACACACACACACACACACACACACACAGACACAGACACACAGACACACACACACAGACACACACAGGCACACACACACAGACACACACACACACAGACACACACACACACAGACACACACACACACACACACACACACAGACACACACACACACACAGACACACACACACACACAGACACACACACACACACAGACACACACACACACACAGACACACACACACACACACAGACACACACACACACACACAGACACACACACACACACACAGACACACACACACACACAGACACACACACACACACAGACACACACACACACACAGACACACACACACACACAGACACACACACACAGACACACACACAGATACACACAGACACACACACAGATACACACACACACACACAGATACACACACACACACACAGATACACACACACAGACACACACACACACAGACACACACACACAGACACACACACAGACACACACACAGACACACACACAGACACACACACAGACACACACAGACACACACACGATTGCATCTTTGTTCTTCAGTCCCACACAATGATAGCTGTATCGGGTATTTCTGTGGACTGGGTAATTGGGGAATGGGAATAGGCTGTTGCACTTTTTAGCTGTGATTTGCTAGTATAACAGTAGTCCTCCCTGGGTTATTGAACTAGAAATGCATAGAGTGCAATTTTCTTGTCTGAATCAGATTCTTTACTTGTGACTAAACTACAGGAACATTTTTTAAAAGGATTTAGGAATAATCAGACTATTTATTACAACCCGTCTTTGTCCCTCCTCTCCCTCCCTCCCTCCATCTTTCTCACCCTCCGCAGCAGTCGCATGGTGGCCTGACGATGGGCCAGTGGGGTGACGGTGGCGTGGGAGGCATGTGGGGCGCGGGCAGCCTGGAGGGGAAGGCCAGTGGGGGGGGCAGCAGTGGAGGGGGCAACTCTGGAGGAATGGGCCTCTGGGACGAGGCTGTGAAGAACCAGAGCAGCCACCGTAGCATGAGCCTCAAGAACAGCCACAGCAGCCCCTCACTCAGGTGTGTGTGTGTGTGTGTGTGTCTGTGTGTGTGTGTGTCTGTGTCTGTGTCTGTGTCTGTGTGTGTGTGTGTCTGTGTCTGTGTGTGTGTGTGTGTGTGTGTGTGTGTGTGTGTGTGTGTGTCTGTGTGTGTGTGTGTGTGTGTGTGTGTGTGTCTCTGTGTGTGTGTCTGTGTCAGTAAAAAGTCTGTTGTGTGTAAAAAGGGTGTCAGTAATGCTCCATTGAAGGCTCTACCCTCCTCATGAATTCTGAACTGCAGCTTGCATTAATGTATACAGACAAGCACAACAGATACATGACATAAAAGGTCATCATACTGGATTGTATTTTAGAGACATTAAAGGACACCTAACAAAACACACAATAAAAAAATAGTTGGCGAACGATGAACATTCAGACAAGGCAAGGCTATAAATGATAATGACACACAAAAAAACAACTAAACGCAAAAAGAGACGTACACGTACACGTTCGTAGACGGATTGTCTTATAGGAGAGGGTTCCAGAGGCAAGGAAGCAGTTAACCCTATGGTAGTCATACGGTCAGGAGGTGTTGTGAGACGGTTGGAGGAGGATCTAAGGGTATGGCAGGGTGAGAATATGAAGAGAAGCAGATCTCAGGTGTGAAGGGGATAGCTTATGAAGACTCTTGACCGTAAGAAGAAGAATCTTGAAATCAATAAGGTATTGGAACAGGGAGCCAGTGAAGTTGCTGAAGGACTGGAGTAATATTTTTTTGGAAGCAGGTCTGTTAATAATACAGGCAGCTGAATATTGAACTAGTTTAAGTTTATGCAGCAGTTAGAGAGGAAGACCAGATAGGGAAATAAATGCTGTTGGATGCAAGAGGCAGGCGTAGGTAATTGATGTTGATTTTGTAGATGGAAATATGCAGACCAATTAATGTTATTGCTGTGTGCTTCGAAGTGAAGTGTAAAGTATTGATAAGGATGAGACCTAGACATTTAATCTGTGGGTACGAAAGAACTATGGCCAGACTTCAGAGATGGGAAGTAACGAAGTACAAATACTTCGTTACTGTACTCAAGTAGATTTTTTAGATATTTTTACTTAACTATTTATTTTTGAGGTGACTTTTTACTTTTACTCCTTACATTTTAACACGAATATCGGTACTTTCTACTCCTTACATTTTTCAAAACTGGCTCGTTACTTTAGTTTCAAATAATTTCAGTGGAGTTACTGTTATTATTTTTCGCGTCATCAATAGCCGATGGGAATATATACGTTGCACTTGGGCAGCATTCATTCGTGGCAAATCATTGCAGCATGATGGCAGTAACGTTAGCACGTAGTAGTATGTCTCAATTAAATTTAGTCAAAATTGCCCTCCTCCTCTCCTCACCTTTGGTGCTTCCCTAACATCTAGCTACAGTGTATCCTTAGCAATAAGTAGATGCAGCATTGGGGGTAGCAGATGCAGGGATGTATTGGAGGCTAAAACGAGGTTTACCCACCTCTCAAAAGAGTTTATTCACCAATTACAACTGTTAACATTTAAAAATCACACTGTATTATCCACAATAACAATATGTTCACTCATCAACACTCTATGAACCACTAAATGCCACCTGTATTGTTATAAATATTGGACAATAACCTCCACCATCATCAAACATGTTCTGAATGCCTTTTCTAAAAATC
>NW_027468870.1:11689578-11724578 GCF_046254945.1 Alosa pseudoharengus
CTCCGCACAGAGCATTTCTAGTGTTATAGGAACAGCTTGCTTTTCAATATAAAAAAAAAACGCATGAAAAATAGAAGTCTGAAAGGAGTCTTAAGCAGAACTGGGAAATGGTTTGGTGCACCGCTGTGCCTAATGATTTCCTACACAGCCAGCCTCCAGCTATTTCGACTTTTGAGTGGCACCCCTAAAAATCTACAGATATACCCCAGTTATCACACACGCACTTACCACCCCCTCCTCCACCACCACCTCCACCTCCCCCTTCAATTCCTCTGCCGGATGAAGTCTGAGCTCTGTTTTCTGGATCACTGCCTGTCATCCTTGGCCATGTTTTACTTCACTCATCCCTACTGCCTTAATCATCCGACATACTGTTCTCTGAACAGTAGCATCACCCCCCCCCCCCCTCCGTTCCACTCTCGTTCTCCCTAGTTTCCATCTGTTCCAATATTGAGCCACAGGGTGCTTCAGTTTCCTCTTAAAGCAAGCGTTTTCAATCTATTCCTGTTGTGGTAATTGGCTGTAATTAATTGTTGTTAATTAGTAATTGCACTGATTTGTCTTTGTGTGCTCTGCGTTTCACAGTGGCCACCATCGTGGCATATCTTAAGGAGGTGGAGTCGCCTTACGAGGTGCACGACTTCATCCGCGCCTACCTGGGGGACACGGTGGAAGCCAAAGAGTTCGCCAAGCAGTTCCTGGAGCGCCGTGCCAAACAGAAAGCTAACCAGCAGAGGCAACAGCAGCAGCAGCAGCAGCAGCAGCAGGTCTGTGTCAGCATGTTTTTATGCCTCTGTGCCGGCGATAGCGGATGATGCGACGGTGTACTTTGTGTGTCGTTTCCTTATTTATTTTTCCCTGTTATGCTTGTGTGTGTGTGTGTGTGTGTGTGTGTGTGTGTGTGTAATACCCACACAGTATTGCTTGTGTCTTATGGTCATGAGTTGAACTGTTTCCATTTCAGCTATCAAAGGAGCTGTCTGGTCTAAACATGAACTTCCCTCTGCAGGTACAGTCAGCCTTTTAACAGCAGATGTTGATTTCCATGTGTCCCATTTTTTTTTTTTTTTTTTTTATTTATGTTACTTTTTTTTCTTATCTCTCTTTGTGGTTTTCCCTCCCTCAGTCCATGTTCCAGGCATCCCATTCTGGGAAGGGCGGCGTGTACGACTCCCAGGCGAGCAAGATGAAGAAGAAGCCCAACATGATGATCCACTCTGACCCCAGCATTCTTGGTAAGCGTCCAATCATCAAACAGTGTGAATGCTAGAGAGGCCAATCACAAAGGAGTTTGTATTTGAATAGGTTGGGATTGCATTCAAGCATTTTCTTTGTTGTATTGATTGAGGAATTTACAAGGGGGTGTTACATATGCTGTTTCGGCTCAGTTCAAAGACATGCTCAGACTCAAACTTGATGATCCACGATTTGCTTCATCCCATGTTGGCCATTGGTTTGGGTGGGCTCTGACGGCCCATGTGTTCTGCTCTGTTCAGGCTACTCGTTCTTGGGTGCAGGGGAGCGAATGATCCTGGGTGAGATGGAGACCGTGGAGGATTACTAACCCAGCAGAACTTACCTGAGTCTACCGGAGGCCTTAAAATCTGGACTGAACAGCAAGAAGAATGTGCACTGCTCAGTGGAAGGGCACAGTGGGAGGGGCGATCAACCTTTGTGTGTGTATGTCCACCCCCAAGTCCCACTCCTTGATCTCCACTGCCCTCAACCCCCCCTACCTTACAGTCTTTCCTCTGTATCTTTCTCTCTCTTTCCTATAACTGATGATCCTTAAAGACTTGCCTTATTTGTGTGTGTTCTGCCTGGGAGCATGTGCAGCTAGGCTGGCTCACAGTGTGCGTTTAGCCATTAGCACCTAGCCTAGCTTAGCGTCAGCCCTCAGTCTGCTATCAGCGCTGTTAGCCACAGTTAGCTCAGGCTAGCGTGCACTGGGGAAGTCCCCCCCCCCCACACACACACACACACACCGGTTACACATTAGATTGTGGGTTTGCAGAAGTGGCAAACCTGGTGTGTCTTGAAGTTTGTGAAAGGATAAAATCAGTTTTTTGTCCCTGTCTATTGTTCCTATTGTTTGTGTGTCGGTTGTGAAGCCCCAGCCCTCCTCTGAGCATGAGTAAGAAGAGTAGGTGGAGTGTGCAGTGAAGCTGCCATGGCTCCTTCCGCACTTCCTACACTAAGCACCTTAAGAACTTAACGCACTTTGTTACGATTTTTCAATTTCAATATTTGAAATGGAAGTTTATCTGATTTTTCTTTTTTTTTTTCTGTTTTTTTTTCCTTTTTTTTTTTTTTTTTTTTTTTTTTACAATGGAAACCGTGTGAATATTTTTCTGTTGCATATATTATGTGTAGAGTATTCATGTACACACACATTTGTGTGAGTATGTATATATATATTAGAGAGAGGCGCCAGAGGTAACTTCTGCTTTTTAGTCTCGGAAAGATCAAGATTGAGAACACAAAGTGAATGGGAGTCTTTTTATGAGTCGGCAGAAAATTAATTTGTTCTTGAAAGGAAAAAAAAACACTGTTGTATTTTTTCATGTTCATATAAAAGGTAGAGCTATAAAACATGTTTTTTTTTAACTTGAAAATTTGCACTTGTTTAGAAAAACAAACAAAAGAACAGAAAAAAGTTAGCGTTAGCTTAAGGGTTTGAAAGAATTATTTTTATGATCACAAGTGTGATTGCGAATTTGAGTGTGTTGAATGAAGAATTCTGCACAATTGTTTTTATACCAACATGTATAAAAAATGCCATGTTTTTATTTTGTTCGTATGATAATTTTGTACTTCATTGAGCATATATACTGGTGTGTATGCAAGCATGTGTGCAAGTGAGAGTGCATGTGGGAATGTGTGATTTACAGAATGAGCGCGAAAAGAATGTCTGCAATCATTTTGTACATGGTTTCTGAAAGAGTGAAATAAGAAAAAGGACAAAAAAAACAAATGATTGAGGAAGGCAGTTGAAAATTGTATTGCCAGCACTAGGCCTGCGCCTCAGTAAAAGGGCTGGCTGAGGTATTCACTCTCTTCTTTTGCCATTGGTGCTGTGTTGCTCTCACTTCTCCTCTGATTGGACAGTTAAGAGTTTAGAGCCAAGTGATTGGCTGCTGAAATCTAATATTGCGTGTGTGTGTGTGTGTGTGTAACTGCTCTGTTTTTCTCTCTTTACATCATTATAAAACTGCATTACCTGCCTCCCGCCCCCCTCCCTCCAATGCCACTCACAGCGTGTCGCTGTGTTACTGCATACTCTCACCCAGAGCTGGGGGTGGGGTGGGGGGGCGCATCTAGATGTGAACTATTTGCCTTTAACTCTGTTTGAGTGAGTTCTGATTTCTAATTGGCTGGTTTACACAGTCGTCATGGCGCTGTGATTCTGTGTGATAGCATTGCCGTGCTAAGTTACTTATTTTTGTTGATGTATAGGACAATTTATTTTTTTATTGTTGTAAACACAAAGTGAGAAAGTATTTGAACTGTATGATTTGGAGCACTTTAAGGCTGCTACCTTATTGTATTTTTGAATATTGCATTTTGTTTTGTCATATTTCTTGTTTTTAATGATTGTTTTTGTTTCTTATTTTGTTTGTGTTTTGTTTATGTCTAATGTTTTAATTGCTTGCCTCTGTGGGAAGTGAATTATGAATGTATGAGAAAAAAAGTATCTAATGTATAACATTATGATAAAACCAGACGTTTCAGCAAGATGAAAACATGTCTGGGAAGAAGAGCTTTTTTTGGGGGGGGGGGGGATACTTAACAGAATGAAAACTGAACAAGGAAAGTGCATGGATTCAGCACACTGCCTTGTCATACTGTTCTTCCAAGATCTCCATGACTTTTTTTTTTTTTTTTTAATCCTTCGCAGAAGCTGAAGTTGAGCATCTTTGAGTGACATTTTCTGTCCTTTTACGAGACGACTTCTCATAGAGTCGTGGCAGATTGTATGCATGGACTACAGAGTAAACAAATATGCTACATCTTGATGTCACTTCCTCTCACCCATGTGATTCACTAAGGCCAAGGAGCTACAGTGTGCATCGATGATGGAAACAAAAACAAGGAGATATCAATTTTGTTCTTCACATTTATCAATTGTTGGAATGGGGGATATGCATCTTTTATTTTTTCATGGACATTGAAGATAAGGGCAGTGGTCTTGCTGGTACTTGATCTTCACAAGGACTAACCCATTTGACTGCTTTGTGCAGTTTTCAGTTGTCAGATCTTTTTGGTGTTGTTTTTTTTCCAGGAAGCAGATAGAGGTTGGACAGTGGACTTCTTTTGCCTCTTAACTGCAGAGGAGTTGTCTCTATAGAAGGCCAGGGTGATCATTTCAAACCAGCTTCAGGCAGAATACTATCAGTTTTAAGTTGAGGAAATTGGAGAGAGGACAAAATTGAAGGGGAAACGTTCTTTCCTTCCACTCGTCTTTTTTCCATCAAGTGAATTTTTTTTGGCGCTCTTCTGACATGGAACTGTAGGCATGGTTTTGGTTTTGAATAAAATACGTAGAGATATATTTTGCCACAGAAGACGCCCCTGCTTAGAATGAAGGAACCATGCTAAGGAGTAATTCTAAGCTACCATGAATGAACGAACATGGCTTTACATTGGTCATTGGACAAACAAAAATAACTCCGTTTGAGTTGCTGTGGCTGTGATGCTTTGCAGATTTTTTTTATTTCTTTTGAATGTTTTGGAGAAGGTTTTGGGTTGTGGACAATTACTAGAAACCCATTTCTCCCTATTTACTTTAATTAACATCTGTTATAAATGGACAGTTACCCAGTGAAATCTGCCTCTGCTCATTCCTGCGGAGGATGGAGAAAGTGTTAAATTCTGGAAAATGAGAAAAAACCAGAAGATGCCAATCCCCTTAAAGGCCACAGAGAGGACACGTATGTAATTTCTCTTTACTCAACTTTTCAAATGTCTTACTTGTACAGCTCCATGTTGACAGAGCATTATTGCTACCAAAGATCATTATTTTATTAATGTTAACTTTTCACTTTCACAATGTTATATGCTGAATGCTTGTGCATTTTTTAATCTGTATTAACACTAGCTTGTAAAGTATGCGTCACCACTTAATTTATATCCAATTCAAGATCTCAACCCTTGTAGGCTGGTTATGGATTTGTGAAACCTGGGTGCATTTCCTCATTATCTTCTACCTTCTTTTACCAGCTGGGACTGATGGACTCACCGCCTCACTCACTGGAGGATCTGATTGGCTGGCGTGCGGTTCACCTAACCAATGGGATGCACGATATAAGGAGAATATGGATATCAGCTGAGAGCAAGAGTTGGACTAATTGGATTCAGAGTTCACGGTTTTGGAGCATTGTGTTGTGGTCAGATCCTTCAAAGTGAATGTGGACCATTTTACAAACTGAACCTTTAGTGACTGTTGTGATGCATTAAGACTCTCTCTCACACACACACGCGCGCACACAAGCACACACACAGAAGCACATACACTGACAACATCATACACACTTACAAAGACCTGCTTAGGAGTCTTGAACTTGGCACAGGATGCCCTGTATATAATGTTTATGCTTTTGTCTTCATTGGCGACTTGGGTTTTGTTCTTTTTTTTTTTTTTTTTTTTTAACATGCCTTAACTACACAAAATAGAACTGCCATAGAGATGGTTGGCTTTCCAACACAGACTCACATGTACAAAAACACTTTGGAAATGCAAATACCTAGACACTCAAGCTTACCAACGGGAAATGTGAGGATATTGTATGTCCATGATCTGGTCCCTCTGTGATTGGGTGAACAAGAATTTATCTATCATAGTAGAGATGGACTGTCATTTCCCCATAAATGAGTCGATGGAAAATATTCAGAGCTGCTGGGGGGAAATAATGCCACAATATTGTGCTCGTGCAGTCGGAATGTCACTGAATTCTTTTTAATTCTCTTTTTTGTGAAACATTAATTATTAACGTTGGCATTTATATACTAAAGAAAAAATAAAGACCACTACTGGATGGGTCTCCCTCCTTTAGTCAAGAGTCCATTAAATTCCATTTGTAAATGAACATGGTGAGAACTAAGACAAGGGCATAGGCTTTTTTTTTCTTTGAAAAGATACAAAATGTTAAACATAAATAAACATTGTTTTAAACGTTCATTAAGAGTTTCTCTTTTGTGCATCTTTCTGGAAACACGTCGTGACTAGGAGTTTTGTCGTGACGCACAAGCTCAATGCACGACGTCCAAATAGGAGCAGATGCTTTCTTTGACCTTGTGTTTTGGGGCTGGTAAGATCTTTTTTCATTCTGTAGGAATATGCTTTGTCTCATGTTGCCACACGGGGGCAGCCTAAATCAAGTTTTGGTATAATTTTTTCCGGACCACAGAACACCTGTTTGGGTGAAAAAGTAACTTGGTTGCTTAACATTTTAAATAACTAATGACATTATGGTAATGTTTACGACATTTTGGTGTATTAAACTTAATTTTTAATATAACCCATTCTTATGTTACATAAATTATGATCTGCCTACTATTTTTGATGTAAAAATACTGTGTATGGCACATAGGGACAGTCTGCTCATATTTTGCAGGATAATATCTCCGATAAAGAGTTGCATTGCATATTATTGACTGCAGAACTCATATCAACAACCTCTTACGAAACTATAAGTCATGGACTCTACGTTTAAGTTAAGAGGTATTTTTTACATTAACTTCGGATACTCCCGGTCCAGAGTATAACAAACTGGATCCTCCATAGGCTGCCTCTCAGGTCATAAACTGTACCCTGCTGCTGCACACACACACACACACGCTCGTCCCTCCTCCCCCGCCTCTAACTAGCGTCCCCACACTGTCAGTGCGCGAGTCAAGTGCGGAATTTAGACGGGAGGAAAAGGAGTACGGGAATGAGCACGCGAAGCCGAATGGTCAAGTTGTACAAAGCGAATTATAGCTCTCTGTCGCAACGTTTGCGTCGTCATTGTATAGCCTCCGTACAGTATTTTAAGAGGACAAATCGCACCTGTTTGCACAGACCGTGCACCACACACATTTTCTTCCTGTGAGACCAATTCGCTCAAGTTTGCCTCGGCAAGGGGACGAGGCTTTTCATCTTCAAATCTTGCGACATTCGAGCGCAATAAATGGATACTCATTTCTCTATTGACGATTTGGATAGGCTTACTGGATGACCTCTGCTCTGTAGTCGGCATACTCGTTTTGTGGAGCTGATTGGACTACCACGTCTCCAGTTGATAAAGATAACGGTGATCGCTACACTGAGGGACGCCTAACCTAAACAGTGAAGGAAAGTAGCCTACGGCACAACTTAGACCATAAAAAGTCGTTTGGCTCGCACAGAAGTTATAACGGGGTAATTCATGTTGATCAACGGTAAGTCCGTTTTAATTATAAAAAAAAAAATAGGGTAGTCTATCCAATAGTGAGCTAAATCGAGTAGCCTAACTCAATATCATGTGTTAATCACCCGACTGAACGTCAGTTTAAAAACCTGGGTAAATATGACGTTTCGATATGTACCCATATTGGTCAGTTAGAAGACTAAAGAAGGCCATATGATATTTTAAATACCTATGCGTAATCGTTGGTGTGTAAGTCTTGACCTGAACCGTTGTAAAGCTGTATGGGGCCTATATCATGTAGAATGTAAACCGGGTTTTTTTTTATCATATCATATCATATAAGTTAGTCTGTTAAAACGGGATGCTTTTGGCGCTTTCCCTGTTATGGTTGCCGAGGTCAAGCCATCTGTGTGCGCTTTAGGGGAATTAGTCAACTTCGCTCTTGATCTCCCACCAAGCCTTTGTCTACAACGGCTCCAACTGCCCGCTTGTTTCACACAGGAGTACGATGGGAGCAGCGACACGGGGAGTAGGAATGGCCATGGCGCTTTGGGACGGTGCCAATGGATTGGGATTCCTGGTGATTTTTCTTGTGGATTTCCTTGGAACTGCGGCGAGTAACCTGGAACCCATATACTGGAATTCTCTGAACAAAAGGTAGGCTTTTCTTTAAAAGCATTTAGAAACAAAAATGACCACGGAAGCTTTTGGAAATCAATAGCTGATAGAATGTGACAGAAAGCAACTAGGAGTGGGATGTGTGCTTGAACTGATTGCTTACTCCACTTCTATTCTGTCAATGATCTAGTTGTGTCAATCCTCACTGGTAGGTGCATCATACATAGGCCTCAGTGTTTCCCACATAATTGAATTCCATTTGTGGTGGTTGGTTTGCAGAATTAACTTGAATACAACAGTTTTTAACAAATTAGCACAGCGTGGTTTTGATGCTGATGACCAGATTTAAGCACAATTTAGTACAACCTGGAAAATCATTGTGTGGTGGTCAACGTTGATATTGTGGTGGGCCGCCACAAATAAGTCAATGTATGGGAAACACTGGGCCTAATAGTTTAAAGTTATGATGTAACTGGCTGTTTGCAGAACTGAATGACAACATTGTCGTAATGAACTGAGGGAAACCTCAGTTGTTAATGTGTAACTGTGACAAGCTTTTTTTTTTTGGGGGGGGGGGCTGAGGAACTGTATACCTTCGTTAACAGTTCATAATGTAGAGCTCAATCCACTTGCTTATCACTTGAGAAAACCCTCTGCATTATGGGCTGTCAACAGTTGGCCAGCATCTCTTGAAGTAAAGGAAGAGCCCCACAGACCATATTAGCGTGGGAACAGTTGTGGTTGTGGTCAGACGTTGATGCTTTGTGTGTGTGTGAGTGTGTGTGTGTGTGTTTGTTTGTGTGTGTATGGTGTTGGGGGGGTCTGTATATGTCTGGCGTGTGTGTGTGTGTGTGTGGTGTTTGTCACGGATGGTCGCTCCTCTTATTAAGGGTTGCATGCATGCGGGGCGCTGTGGCGCAACAGGCTGCAGCCCTCGTAACATGAGCGGGTCCAAGTGCCCACGGGGACCCAGGTTTAAATCCGACCTGCGGTCATGTCCCAATCCCACCCCATCTCTCTCTCTCCCACTCACTTCCTGTCTATCTTCACTGTCCTGTCGAAATAAAGGCAAAAAGCCCAAAATATATACTTTAAAAAAAGATACTTTAAAAAAAAAAAAGGGGTCGAGGGTCTGGAATCCCGCAACGCACGAGAACAGGCTCCAAATACGCCATGCCCCCCACCCCCCCACCCACCTTCTCTTAGACGGTCCTGCTCTGAGGCACCAGTCAACCTGACCTGAGTCAGGAAGGGACAGGGAAGGTTGCGTGGAACCAAAACAGACTCCCACAGGCAGGGGCAGAGGAGGAGTAGGCCTACTGTGTTAGCGCGGGAGGGAGAGTAAAAAACAAATGTGGTCCAGCGGCTATCGTTCTGCGAGACACACTCCCCAAAGAGACTGAAACGGATGGTGAAGCACAGAAGGGAAAATAAAGGAGAGCGAAAAGGGTAGAGTGCTGTGTGTTAAACGTGAAAAGAAAAAGACAGAAAACAATCGAATAATCAATCCTCCTCTGGCAAACAGGACAGATGAACAAGATAAGCAGCGTCCAGAAGAGTACAGACTAAAAGCAACTGCAGGGGCCTGGTGGCCATTGGCTGCTGTCTTCCCAGATGTAGACATACTTTATGGGTCCCCATGAAGGACAAATAGAGTCACATGAGAAAGGAAAGAGACAAAGTGACTGCCAGGAAATGAGAGATGATATTAAGAGACCGTAAGGAGGGAGAAAGACAGATGGATACAGATAAGAAATCATATGAGGAGGACAAAGGAGAAAGAGGGTGATGCCGGCACAAGAGAAGCAGGGGCGAGGGAGGGATGAAGGAGAAGAAGGAGGGATGAAGGAGGGAATGGAGGGATGAAGGAGACGAGACCAAGAGTGAAAAGATCAGGGATTGAGACGCAGCCATGAAAAATCGAAACAGACAGGGCAGGAGAGGAGCTCTGGGCATCTTATCCATATGGAATTAATGATTTCTATGATATCTAAAAGGTCACAGTTGCTTCTCAGTCCATCAGGCAGTGGCTCTGACCACAGATGACCAAAGACCACCACAAACACACACACACACACACATACATACCAAGGGAGTGGAAAATGCCTGCTTTATGTGTACAGGAGCATACAGATATGAAAGGCTGTGAATGTAAGCAACAATTACTTTGCGAATTAAACTTTGTGTTTGAGCATCTCTGACACGCATTCTCAAGTGTCGTGTATAAATTGTTTTTGTGAAAACTAGTACAGTGCACTGTCCGACTACCCAGAGTCTCTCAGAGTGATTTGGATTAGATGACGACAACACAGAACGAGGACAAGGCTGGTTATGTTTATATGGATGTGCATGCTGGATGGGTATCTATGGGTATCTCCTCATTCAGTCGACTAGAAGTTCTAGAGAGGCGCATTCATGTATGGCTTTGTCTGCGTGTGTGTGCGGTTGTCTCCGTGTGTGAGTGTTTGTGTGCACGCACGCATCAGTCGCGCGCCGCTGTTGACGTATAGGGTTATCGGGTTCGGGGGCAGGGAGGCGTACGGGCGTCCGGAGTCGCGCTGGTTTGCGCTGGGTAAATGACTAAACGTTTCTGAGTGCAGGCTGTCTCCCTGCATCGCTCCGGGGAAAGTTGTTGTACAACTCTCCGCCTCAAATGTGCATTAAAAATTAATCCTTCACAGCCTGTTCAATATTTAATGAATCAGCTGCTAATTGGCCAAAGATAAAAGCCTGGTTAACTGGGTTAAGCGTTTCAAATTAAAACATTTTAAGGACTGGAAGAAGGCAAGAAAAAAACAGACATGGCGTGGATGGCGAGCTTAGGCGGGCATTAAGAAGACGAGGGTGTTTGTGGGTCAAATCCTTCTGTCCTTGCAGATGTGCCGCTTGGCAGACAACAGTGTCGTTGCTTGTCCATAATCTGCTTTTCAGTTTCTGAGGGAAAAACCTGAGACGGAATTTATGTGTTTGCGAGGTTGTGTGTTTGTTTGTGAGTGGATTTGTGAGTGTGTGCTTCAGAGAAAGGGAGGGCGAGTGAGAGAGAGAAAGAGAGGAGATACTCAGCAAAACCTTTGTTTACTCATCCAGCTTTGGCCTACAGTATAAACATTTTGCTCCTCCAAACAGTAATTCCCAGTCTGAGCTCGTATTTTTCACTTGATTGCGTGTGGGTGTGTGTCGTGGGACTCAGGTGTACGAGTTCCAATATTGCCTCTGTGTCTTCGCAGTGTGTGTGTGTGTGTGTGCGTGTATGTGTGTGTCTGTGTGTGTGTGTGTGTGTGTGTGTATGTGTGTGCGTGTATGTGTGTGTGTGTGTATGTGTGTGTGTGTGTGTGTGTGTGTGTGTGTGTGTGTGTGCGTGTATGTGTGTGTATGTGTGTGTGTGTGTGTGTGTGTGCGTGTGTGTGTGCGTGTATGTGTGTGTGAGTGTGTGTGTGTGTGTGTGTGTGCGTGTATGTGTGTGTGAGTGTGTGTGTGTGACTCAGCAGCTGAGAGAGGGAGGGAAGAATCTCTGGAAGATTCAGATTTCAGGAGTAATCCAGCGGGCGAATCCCCAACGCTGCCAGCTCACAGATGGGTACTAATAATCAAGAGTGAATCTGTGCCAAGGCATCAAAAACAATGCCAACAAGGCCCCCTGAATGTTCTAGCCCCCGTGCCTGGATAGGTGGGTTAGTGTCAGGGTCCAAATGTGCGCCGCTACTATGAACAGAACAGAAAATCAAAAATGAGTTTTAAAATGGGGAGGAAGGGTTTGTCAGAGTTCTTCATGGATAGCGGTGAGTGATGGCTATAGGAAAAGGGAATGAAATGGGTCGTACCACTTGACCCTGGCGTGCGTGTCGGGGGGGATTATCTCCAATACAGCGTCCACCCCTCATTTGGAGCGCACTACCATAAGTCAGGCAACAAAGCTGTCTGTGAGGGAGGGTATTCTTCTCTCTCTCCCTTTCTCTTTCCTTCTGTTTATCTGTCACCAAAAAGATAAATAGAAAACAGAAAAGGGGCGCTCAATTTTTCAGTGTCTTGATTGTTTCATTGTTATCGCTTTCTTACTGATATCAACAACAATGGACATGAAAAACATAGCGGGAGAGTATGGAGACCCAGGAGAGCAGTGCGATCACGGAGGCATTTTGCTCCTATTGAAGTGATGTGTATAAATGAATATAAAATAGAACCTTGGTCCTGTGGTCTTCTTTAACCACTTCAGAGGCAGATGGAGAGGAAGAGAAAAGGAATGAAATGAAGAGAGAGCTTGCATGGCCAGAGGGAAAGAGGAGAAAGGAACATACAACAACATATCATTTAGAGATTACAACAAAAATACTTGTTGTATTCAGTTACTCCAAATGCAGGCATGCACTTGCTCGCATGAAATTTGCCATGAGGACTACCTCTGTTTTTGTCCATTTCCATGTCATGCTAATACCCTAAACACTATGAAATCATCTCCCCCGCATTCGTTCTCAGATTCAATTTTCTCTTTCAAAGGTGCTTCTCTGGCATGCCATCAAAGCCCTGGCATAACTTGATAGCTGTGTGTTGTTGAGCGCTGTGTAATTACAGTCTTAAGATTATACTGATGACGGTTTTCAGGTGGGGGCTGGGGCGTGTGTAGTTGTACTCATTGCGGCCCACAAAGCCCAGAGGGAGAGAGAGAGAGAAAGAGAGAGAGAGAGAGAAAGAAGGAATGTAAAACCCAGGAGAACAGAATAGTTTTCATTAATCAGAGAAGCTGTATCTTCCTGTCTATACCATTGACTTCCTTTCAGTTCCTGGGATGTGTATTCTGTATTATTTACCTATATTTCAATCCCTGTGTACATAGTTTAAATAGCAGTAATGCGTTTTCATCTGAAACTAGGGCGTTAACTAGCTAAAAACAAACAGCTGCCTTGTAAACACCAAAACACTGTTGGCACTGATAAAAACTTGCTGATTATTTTATTTTGCAAACAGAATGTTGTGCTGTAACGGCCGTCGTTAGATTTTCATGGGATTACAAAACTAATTAATGAATAGTTTACCGGTAGATAGCTACAAGGAATGGCAGTTGTGTTTTTCTGTCATTCACATGACCACATCCCATCAAAATAAATTCACAAAAACATTTAGAAATATGCCAATATATGCTGTTGCCTTAATTTACTTCTGACATGCTATTCTCTGCTCTATGTTCTATACTGTTTTAGAGCTTTACTGGCAAAACCACCAACTCCCAATAAAATGCATACACATGCCAGCTTATGCCACAGCAGGACATACAAATACGTCTGAAATGGATCATCATGTGGAGTGGACACTGGCAAAAGTGTGTGTAGCGCTAGTAAGGTAGAATGTGTAGTGTTGTAACAGACATCTAAAGAACATCACAGTTCTGTAAGTACCCAATCGCATCTGATGATATATATATTTTTGATACTAGTTTGACTGTTATTTTATCCCAATTCCCAAAGATGGTCGAATAGCAAGCTACTATTTTACCTGCGCATCGTAAAAAAGCAAATAACTGTTTTGCAAGATGCAAGAATTTCAAGGGTGTAATTTTGCCAGTTACCGGTCCTAAAACGGCTGCCCGCCAGCCACTGTGTTTCTCTTTGTCAATTTTTCCTCCCGTTAATGGACTCAGTGGACTCTCTTGCCTGTTCTCTCTATTTCTCTGTCTCTGTCTCTCTTCTTCTCTTTTTCTTTCACTTTTTCTCCTTTTCTTCCCTACTGCTGTGTTTCTTTGATAAAGGTTAAGTAGCATGAAAAATGGTTGCTCCATACGCTAAGATAAGGGGCGTAGGTAATTGGTAAACATCAAATGTCAAATTATGTACAATAACAATGTCCAATGGAGAAAGGGAAGCACACAAAAAAACACGCTGATTGGGAAGGACATGTAGTTATTTTAACAAACTGCTGGAAACGCAGCACTCCCATCAGCATTTGGCGTAAAACCTCATTATCTCTCTGTCTCAGGTCCGCACGCATTCTTTCTCTGTTTAGATTACTATTTCCTCTCCCCTCTCGAGTCGCTTATCTAAATTCTTGGTCCAACTCTTTCTCTGTCTATCAGTCTATTCCGTCTCGTTCTCTCTCCTCCTCTTGCTCTCTCTATCTATCTCTCTCTCTGTCTGTCTGTCTGTGTCATGTGCTTTTCCCTCTCCTCCATCTTCCTCTCTGTCTCGCACACAGCACACACACACACACAGTGCACGGCGTCTCGAGCGTTTTATTCAGAAAACTTTCAAAGGGGATGTGAATCCCAGAATTCCCCAGTGCAGGCCAGTGTGTAAGAGAGAGAGAGTCGGAAGAGAGCGAGGAGTGGAACGAGGAGGAGTAGCTGGAATAGGATAGACCACAGGGGAATAGAGAGGTATATTTCCAGTACCTCCCTCCCTCTCTGTTTCTGTTTCTCTCTCTCTCTCTCTCACACACACTACCTCTCTTTCTCTGTCCTTCTCTCCGCTTCTCTCTATCGAGTACTTTATCCTCAAAAACAAAGGCAACGGTATTTATAGCCCCCCTCCCTTTCATTTTTAATCATCTCTGTGATTTGGGCTTGATGAGTCTTTTCATGTGTGTGTTTTTGAGGACCGATGGGGATGGGGGGGGGGGGGGCTCTCTCCCCGCCGGCCCCCCTGTGGCCCTGTACCTGAGGATCCTCAATTAACATGAAGGGCGGAAGGACACCCACGGGCTCTCGACGAGCCCGCCCATAAGAGACCCTCACGGGGGGAGCCAACGCGCAACGCTTAGCCGGTGCCGGGGCTCTGCTCGAGCGGCGTTTTTAGTTTACCGACGCAAGTGTGTCGGGAGGGGACTGAGCGATGAGTCATATGCCAGGAATGCGTCGGTTATCTCTGCGCCCCCCCCCCCCCCCCAAACTCATTAAATAACGCCGATAACAAGCCGAAACGACACTCAGACAGCACTTAAGATAAAGGAGCGCGGCACTCAACACGTCTCCCAGGGGCCTCGACGGGACCTTCAGGGGTCCCTCCTGACCTCCGGACGCTGAGGGCCCATCGGAGAGCGGCGTCGAGAGAAAACAAACACTCGCCGTTAAAAGAAAAAAAAATTGGGGATGGCAATTAAAGGAATTAAGAAACAGACAGATGGGGATATCGCTTACTCCCCCACCCCCCCCACCACTACCGCCAGCCCTCTCTCCCGGTTCACTGTGACACTGAGCTGAGCCTCAGCATTTGTTCACAGCGCACGTTTACGTGTCTAATTAAAAAAGGGAGAGGAGCACAGAAGTGTCTTCGACGACCACCCATGCCGAACACCGAGAAGGCCCTTCCTTGGGATTTGAATATGCAAATGCTGACTGGTAGCTGAGCATGGATTTGCTAAAAAGAGGGACTGCCGACACACTCGCTTTCTCTCTCTCTCTCTCCCTCCTGTTTTGACAAGGCCAACATTATCCAAAGCTGGGTGTTTTGTGTGTGTGTGTGTGTGTGTGTGTGTGTAGGTGACAACCTCAGCAACGTGACTGACAGTAAAGCTGGATTTCAGTCACCATAGATTTGGAGACTGAAATCACTACTTGCTTAATACAGTTTTAAGTACAAAAGTGGCTCCTTTGAAGAGACAGTGTGTCTATGCTTCATCTAAGGTCTAACTTTTACTCTAATGTAGTTTGTAGGCCTATATCTTACATCCAAGATCTAGTATGAACTGCATCCTACCTTCCATGATGCTTGTAAAATGGATTAGTCTGTACGGAAAACCACTATGGATAAATTTATTCATGACAGGGAGTCTTATAAATTTGATGTCCTGTATACTTTCTGTAAATGTACTGTTGTGAACCTCAGACATTAAACCCTTTTTATGTATTTAACTTTTGGAGCTTGTCATAAAGAGTTACCATCTCTTACCAAGGACTTTCCCTCTATGCAATTTACATATTTTCCAGGTCAAGCGCATGTGGTAATCATCCATCTTAAAACGGTATCTAATGTGTTCACTACAGTGGTATTTACCACATGACCCCGTGCCTCTGCCAAAGTTTATTTAATGTTGATACTAATGCAATGAGGGCAGAAGCGTCGTCAAACTAATGATAAAAATGCTAGTTCCGTCAGAATGTGTACTTTTCAAAAAGTATTTATTGATATGAATTATTATTTTTATTAATTTTTTTATTGAATTTTGAGGATAATTTTCTTCCGAAGATCCATAATATTACAAACTAAGTTTCATATTCTCAATATAATTTTCTTAGTCTTTTGAGTCAACCACTGAGCCTTTGACCTGAACCTTACAGTATACAGTTGTGGGGGTTACTTTTGGGCTATTGGTTTTCAAGTGGTACATTATAGCTTACCTCAAGGTCAGCTCAAGTTCAGAATGACTGTCTGGATTAGGAGGCCCCATCCCCGCCCCACACACAGACACACACACACACACACACACACGCACTTTAAAACCTGTACCTGTTTTTTCAGCTTGTGTAATGTTTTTCCTTTGTCGTCAGGTTGACATGCATTGCTGATATGGGCTTATTCCAACTGCCGCTGTTCCCCTGTGAGTTTTTTAATTAAGTAGGCATCCAGGCTCTGTAGCGGTAGGTTTGACACTCATAAATTCAAACCCAACCACCAGGAGACCCATACCTGACAAGGATGAGTGTAGAGCCAGCAATAGCTTAAAGGTAGCAAATACAATCCCGTCCGACAGGGAGTTTTATTATTGCTATCCGTGTACTATGGGTTTACCAGTGGATATTATAACTTGACTTGAAAATAAAAGGAAATTCTCAGGTAGATAGAGTCTCAGAATCTCAGACTTAATAATGTATATTATTTCATAATGGTTCAAGGAAATGTAGTGTAATCAAGTCAAGGTCATTTGTTTAGCCAATTTACAGTGAAATAGTTTCAAAGCTCCTTCACTAGTAAAAGTAGAAATGTGTGTGAAAATAAAATAGTACAAAAAGCTTGAAATATCATAGAAATAAACCATTACTAAGATCATTTCAAAACTACAATGCCATCTCCCCCAGTATATCCCCATTCAAAACTCCGTCCTCTTCCTCACAGTCTAAGAGAGATGTCACAGCACTGGCCTATTACTGATGGCATCTGCGGAACATGTTATTTAAATGGATGCGGGCTAAAGCCTGACCTGTGAGACCTGTGTGTACCACTTCTTTAATGGGATTGAAACGGTGCTCTGCCGAACCAAAGCCTGGTGAAAGTTATCTGTGGCTCAGGTCGTGTTAGGTTAACAAGAAAGGGCCGCCGACCAAGTCTCTGGACCGTGGGTCTCGTTGAATCCCCTACTCTTGCGGCCAAATCCGACAGAGTTTGGGTTGTAGTTTCCACACAATGCGTAATTTGTTGACGCTCTACTTCTGTCAGTTCGGTTGCCATTATTTGTGTTTGAGGGAATCGATGAATAGGGGGTGTGTTGTCAAGAGTTCACATCCCATGTTTTTTTGTTTTTTTTTTCTGTCGCGGGCTCTTTTGTGCAACGGCTTCCGGAGCGCAGGCCGATCTCCCTCTAATCAGTCATGTGAATTGCACGCATTTCGATCACAGCACCCGGCCTTCCAACTTTCTTCTGTGCTCCTCACAATGGTGCTCCAGTCTGTAATCTTTGTTAACGCAGCGGGGCAATTTCAGGGCTAAATTCAGCATGTGTAAAACAGACATACTATAATTGTGGTGCCATTTTTTTTATCTAACTTAGTCTCAACAGTGCAAACAAATGCATACAGTGCATCATAAATCACTGCCAAAAATAGCATCTGTACTTAATTTCCGAGCATTTCTTAATTAGAAAAATCGACCAAGAATAATTGTTTTCATATAATGTATCAGATCAAATTGTATTGGCATTTTTCTGTAATTCTGTAAGTCTGTAATGCGCCACGCAGTAAGCAGTAAGATCCTGTAATGGGGATGGTGTTTTTGTTAAAGCCCTTTCATACAGCGCCTCAGCCTGGATTGCCAGCCATCTGTTCCGCAGTGATCTGGAATATCGCTACAGTCCTCATTAAGGGGCCACACTCACAATATCTCTTTGTGTCACTCTTATCATCGACAAAATCCGCGCCGACCAAAAGCGGTCTCCAAAACATCCCAGTGATCTAAACAGCGTTAGCTTCAGTGTGAAGTTCAAAGAGGCAAGCGCACAAACTACATAAGTGCATTTTCTCAGTTCCGAGGTGAACAGACCTCTGTAACATGTGACAGACTTGCCCATTCATTGAGCCCGGGCCGGCTGTCATAACACTACAGAAAAGCAAGCAATATTCTGGAATTATCAAAGTCCATGTGAAAAGAACGAAAAAAGAGGAAGAGGTAGAAGAAGAAGAAGACGTTTTTTAAGTAAAAGTGTCCATGAGGAGCCTTTGTGCACTACAAGGTTGTCCTTTGCTCTCATAATAACCCGTTTGATTCAGCCGCACAAGCTATAGATACACTCATCAACCAGGGCCATAGTGCACAAACATCTGTGGATTTCTTCATAGTGGATTTTTTATACTAACCCTGGGAGCTGTAATGGAAATCTCAAGGTTAAACAGACCGGGACTGGCTCTTGAACCCGAGTTAGACATTTTGTGCGTGCCGCGACTGGTGTCATCTCTTCAATCCTGGTTCATTTCACTTCTACACAGAATATAAAGAGCTGTTTCATGTAAGTCCACATTGTATTACATATAATTATGCCACCTCAACAAAATAAGATACACAATTAACAATAGAGCGAAAATAAAAGGCCTACCGTTTGTTGCCTTTAAATGTATTAACTTGCCCAATGCTCAGCCCCCCCCTGCCCTATACTTACCAACGCAAACATACACAGCCCAGCCCAGCGTGGAGGCTCAGTGTTTTGGGCATAACATGTCATGCTCTCTTCATTATGTCTGAACTAGATGAAAGCCTTCAGGCAGCAAGGGCCGTGACCTGCAGCTCTGCCTTTATTAAATCTGGGGAAGAGACCATAAATAAGTAGAGTCAGATCCTCACCACGATTATAAACATAATCTCAATAGACCCCTCTTTCTCCATCTATCTCTCTTTGTATGTACAGTGCATTCCTTCTGTTTACTTGTCAGAGCACAGTAGACTTTATAGCATCCTAGACTGACTACATATCTTGTGTCTCACTCAATTTTGCCATGACCTCCTCAATTTGTTGTGCTTGTGTTGAAGCTCTGATTTTGTTTTCGGACCTCGATGATTTATGCGGTTCATGTAAAGCCGGGCTGTTCCTAGTATTTATGATGATGTCTTTGTCCTTGTCGATCTCAGAGTAATTTTAATGAAAAAAGTACTTGGCATAATATTAAACTCGTAGGATCTAATTTAGAAAATTGCACAATCATTTTTATTGGCAATTTGCAAAGGAACGGAAGACTCCCCTGTTTGCCGTCAACTATTGGATTGAACTGTATTGTCGTTGGGTTTGCATACATTGCAGCAGCACGGCGGCGGAGCAATGCGACTTACAGAATCACTAATAAAAGTGTTCCGTGGAGCGCAACAGAGGTCTTCCATAACCAGCCTGTTGGAATAACTTGACTGTTTTGCCTTGCCAGTACCAATTTGTTCAGGAGGCACTCGGTTTGATCAAGACTGCCAGAAATTCTGGAGGAAAATCCCTAGTTGAACTCTCCATTTCCCCCGCTTCCGAAAAAGACTGGAGAATGTGTCATTCCATTTCACTTTTGATAAAAGCATCTGACGAGTGACTAAATATAATGGAAAACCCAGTGTTTCTTTTTTTTTTTTTTTTTTTTTTTTTAATGAAGGCCTATGGGCCCCCTCCGGACCTCCCGTGGTCTGGACGGGCTTGAGTGGTTTTCGTGGCTGCGGGCCTGAGCGGGCCTGAGCGGTCCTGAGCGGTCCGCGGCCTCCGGTGCGGCTGCTGTGGCTCTGGAGACCTGATTCAGGCTCGCCCGCGTCACGCCTCGGAGGGGATTACCAGGGGCAAACGTGGGAAACGAACGTGGAGGCAAGGCACAAGGCACAAAGCACAAAGCACAGTAAATATGTGCCACACACACACACACACTTACCGAAACACGCACGCACACACACACACCTATACACATATACACACACATTTACTTACAGAAACACATAGGCACACACATG
This sequence comes from Alosa pseudoharengus, assembly GCF_046254945.1. NCBI lineage: Eukaryota > Metazoa > Chordata > Actinopteri > Clupeiformes > Clupeidae > Alosa > Alosa pseudoharengus. Next base: position 11,709,689 of record NW_027468870.1, read on the forward strand.
TACACACACACATGTGTACACATACACACGCATACCTTTTTTGGAGAAAGTCCCAGAGGGTGGGACAGTACTTTAACACAAATAGCACTGCGCTGAATTACTCATGGAACTCGTCTGGCAAGTGGCGGAGCCCAAAGGGCTGTCTAGTTGGGACTGTCTTTTAATGGATAGCCACAGACAGTGCTGTGGGGACTGCATCCCCAGCCCTATGCGTGGGCCAAAGCATTGGTACGCATGGCCATAACACCCACCTAGAGGTTTACCAGACATCACCTGATCACTCAATCCAACCCCCAACCATTCGCTTCCATTTTGCTTTTCTTGCTGCAATGTTTTGTTGTTGTTTGTGCATTCTCCCGCCTCACACATTCATGCATTGCTTTACACTAAATGTATGTGCATGATGATTCAAACATATGCATGATAATACATTCATGATGGTATGTGACACATCTCCATAAAAAAAACATGAGAACTATACATTACATGCTCCAGTCAGTAATGTGTGGGTTGTGCAGAACTCTGGCTCTCTTTAGGTGTGTGACTTAACACTAGCAGCAGCAAACGTGTGTGTGTGTGTGTGTGTGTGTGTGTGTGTGTGTGTGTGTGACTGTGTGACTCAAACTGAGACGTTTTAAGAGGTGTACTACGGCGAGGATCCACGGCGTGCTGTGGCCTCTGCAGGGAGTCTGAAGAGTGTGTGGATTAAACATGGAGGTGGAGCAGGGGGGAGCAGAGAGTAAGCTACCTGTAGAGGCTTTCACACACAGACACACTCTCACACACACTCACACTCAGGTGATGATTCTTGAGATGCAGGCACACACATTTATACACGTGTAGTAATCCTCAGAGTGATGCTGGTTTAACATGGAGTCAGAGGGGGATGAAAAGATAGTAGGTACCTGTGGACAGTCTCTCTCTCTTCCACACACACACACATACACACACACACACACACACACACACACACACACACATGTGATGATCTTCAGGGCATCTGGGTCCTGGTGCAGGCTGAGTGAGTTGTCATGTCAGAAATTTCAGAGCTGCTGCTTCAGGGTGGAAGGAGAGCGAGATAGAGCAGGTACCTGTAAAGACTCTTACTCACTCACACACACACACACACACACATACAGTACACCTCTACACACACACATACACACCTTTACACACACACTCACAGTGGAAGAAAGGGGATGGATGCCGAGAGGGATAGATGTGGGAGTCAGGATGTGTGTGTGTATGTGTGTGTCGGCGTGTGTGCATATGCTTTAGAGGATGACTTTCAGCAGGTCGGATTCAGCTGCCTTGAAACCGCTTTATTCAGATCTCGTGTGAGTGTTTGATATGTGTGAATGAGTCAGGTACTGTCATGGCACATATGTATCACATACATTTAAGTGTGACAGTTACAGCTTGTTTCTTTTCACAGTATGCTAGTGTTTTAGTTTGTGTGCGTGTTGGTGTGGGTGTATGTCAGGTGTTCAACTTGTCATGTGATATTTCCTCTGTACTCTAGTCATGCGATAGGAAGCAGGATTTCAATTACCTCACATTTCTAGTCAGAAGTATAACTTGACATCTAATTCTTTTCTCTCATTCATCTCTCTCTCGCTCTCTCACTCTCTCTTTGACACTGTCTGTATGTCTCTGTCTCTCTTTTTCATAATCTCTCATTCTCCTGTCTGTCCACTGACTGTTCTTCTGTCTATTTGTAAGCCTCTCTCCTTCCCTCAAGTTCCATCTCTCATTCTGTCTGTCTGTCTGTCTGTCTGTCTCTCTGTCTGTCTAACCTTTCCTCCCTCCATGTTTGTCTCCTCTGTTCCTCGTGCGTTTTCTGCCCATTTAATGGTATCTTGACGTGTCGACATGCTCCTCAGCGTTGGGGTTAATTCCCTTCCTGCCTGCTTGCGCCCACTGAGGCGAAATGCCACACCATTCTCTGGGTGTTAACAAAAAAATCCTCACTGGAGGGCACGGCGAAACTCTCCGGTTGCTCTCTTTATCTCTGTTAAGGGTCATTTCCTCGCCGGATCAGCAGCCGGCCCTCCCTCCTCGCCCCTCCCACTAAATGTTCTCCACAGTTAGATAGGGGCTGAACGAGTCGGAAATGTCAGCCTGTACATTTCTGTTAAGCACACCGAATTGAATGAAGTCGAAAATGCCATACAGCGCCTTTCGAAGGACAAGTGTGTACATGTGGATGTCCACTGCAGGCACACGTAGCATAGGGTCACACTGGCCAAGCGTGTGTGTTGTGTGGAGTGTCTGCTGACGTCTCGCAATGTGAGTTTCTCGACATTCAAACCTGAATAAACTAAACTGAACTTAAGTGAAGTCGACTTAACTGTGAACTCCCGTTGAATTAAATGCGGCTGTTCGGTGAAAAGTGGCATTTGGTGAGTCATTTGGTGTTTTTGACCGAGGCCTAGTGTGGCATGTTTTTATCTTTTTTTATTTTGATTTACTGAATCATTATTGATTTTTTTTATGTGCTCTTGTGAGCGTGTGCTATGAGTCACTCTCGATGAGGGCCTCCTCTTAATGATCAAATAATGTGCAGAGACTCAAGGGTTCTCCATTGCCCTCATCACACTCTCGCACACCCATACGCTCATCAGTAGCTCTCTCTCTCTCTCTCTCTCTCTCTCTCTCTCTCTCTCTCTCTCTCTCTCACACACATACACACACAAACACACACATCACTCATCATTCGGTTTGTCTTGTTTTATTTTCTTCACAGTCACAGTCTCACACACACTGTCACACTCTCTCTCTCTCTCTCACACACACACACACACACACACACACAGACACATACACGCTTGCTCTTTCTAACTCACACACATACACACACTCTCACACTCATTCTACACAGCCGACTGGCACCAAGGGGTGTGTGTATGTGCCTCTGAAAAAAGGTGGCTTGATGAATAAAAGAACAGCTTCAAAGTCAAACACAGCAGGCTGCCGGTCCAACCCATGAGTGGGGTAAATATCACTCTGACTGTCCGGGTTTCTATGGAAACAATCATTACCTAACGCCTCCCACTTTTCCCCTTTTTTCCCCTCTTCATCTCTCTATCTCTCTGTCTATACCTCTCTCTCTCTCTACCTCTGTCCATTCTTAGATTTGGAGATGAGAGGGGTTACGTGATCTATCCCCAGATTGGCGACCGCTTGGACCTCATCTGCCCAGCGTCGAACCCGGCCGGTCCACGGGCCACGTCCGAGTATGAGTACTACAAGCTGTACCTGGTGGCGACCCGCGAGCAGGCCGACCGTTGCGAGGTGATGGGCCCGCCCAACCTGCTGCTCACCTGCGACAAGCCCAACAGCGATATGCGCTTCACCATCAAGTTCCAGGAGTTCTCACCCAACCTGTGGGGCCACGAGTTCAAGAGCCTTCAGGACTACTTCATCATCTGTAAGCACGGGTTGTATTGGGCCGTCGTCGAGGGGGGTGGGTGGATGGGGGGGGGCGCGATATGAGGACAGGAGTTCTGGAGCATAGCAGCGATTGGGAAAAAAAGGAGGGTGGGGGGGCGGGGTGAGACAGGTGAACTTTTGTCAGCAGATTTGAGATATTCACCTTTGCAGAGCGTGTTTGGGAGGTGAGTGAGGATGCTTATGTTTGTGTGTATGTGTGAAGAATGTGAGAAAAGTTGAAAACAGTTAAAGGAACACGCCAACATTTTGGGAAATTAGCTTATTCACTGTCCCCCCTGTCTCCAACATATAAATAGAACAATGTTTGAGTTCTTTTGTCACTTTTGGGAGATGAGCTATGCTAAGCTATATGGTATGGTATAGGTGTGTAGCATCTTATCTAACTGGGAGAGACAGTGAATAAGCTAATTTACCAAAATGTTGGTGTGTTCCTTTAAGTTATTGGTAATCAGATGGCTACCACAGCGACATATTGTGGGCATATTGTTGCCTAACATGCCATTTGACTGAAAGCAGTGACCGTATATTGTGAATGATATTTGCCAGTGTACAAGTAATAATCTGCCACGGAAAGTCAATAGAACTACGAGAAGATCATTACAGGCCGGAGGTGTTTGTATTACCTGGAATATACTGAAGACCTTACTACCCTAGTGGAGTCTTCATGTATATATAGATTCTCAAGCCACTTTCTGGTTAACAATTCCCAGTGATTGGTCTTATGCCCTGGAACCTTGAGAAAGTGTTTTTACAACCTTTGCCGTCAGTACGATGAAAAAGCCAGATAGCGCTTGGGGACGATGCATGGCACGCGTGTGTTTTTGAGTGTTTTTCCCGCAGGGAAATCACTTTTAATTAACCTATCTTGGCATTTGATAATTTATACAATATGCTGGTAATGAGTTGGCATGCAGGGAGAGAAAGAGAGAGAGAGAGAGAGAGAAAGAGAGAGAGAAAAGCAGGGGAGGAGAGTATGGTCCTGCAGACCTCTTGCTTTCCATTTTTGCATAAACATGTAAAGGTGGTTTGTGCACTGGGGCTTAATTGCCCGTAATGGGCTGTAATGTGCTTAAGGGCGAAACAGAGAAATAAGCTGATTGGACCAGAGCAGCCAACCGCCACTCGGCCAAGGTGCCACTGGAACCAGGGGTTTTCGCAAGTGTGTGTGTGTGTGTGTGTGTGTGTGTGTGTGTGTGTGTGTGTGTGTGTGTGTGTGTGTGTGTGTGTGTGTGTGTGTGTGTGTGTGCATACAAATATATGATTGTATGTGTGTGAACATTGGGGAAACAACTAACAGTTGTTTTTGATGAGTTGTTTGGTGTATAAAATGTCAACACCAGAAATATATTTTGTGTCATTTAAGATACAGGAAACAGATGTTTTAGAAATTTTTTCTTAGAAAAAAATCACTCAAACCAATTAATCGATTATAAAGATTGTTGGCAAAATGAATTAATGAATTTGCTAGTGCAAGTGAACATGACGTCAGCATGAATTGTGTGCGTGTGTGTGTGTGTATGTGTGTGTGTGTGTTTGCGTGTGTTTGTTTGCGAGTTTAAGGCTTGGCTCGAGGTTCTGTTGGTCTTGTTGTGACAAATCAGAATGTGCATTAGAGATTGTGTGCCATTGCCCGCAGCTCTTTGCTTCAGTGTGTCTGTATGTGTGTGTGTGTGTTGTGTGTGTTGTGGTGTGTGTGTGTTTGCGTTCGATGGCTCAGCATGCAGACGGCCCCAGAGGGCCCCTAGCGTAGCGCACCGTCGCTGCCGTCGCCAAACACAGCCCGCCGATCACATCAAGCCAAACACACAAACGCTTAATTATTTACCAAGAGAAAAAAGGTTGCTTCCGTGTTTTTTTGTTCTGGTTGTTGTGACTGTACAGTGTGTGTTTGCATGTGTGTGTGTGGTGTGTGTGTTTATATGTTTGCAAGGGATTGGGTTGTGTGCTTGGGATGGACAAGCCCATTGTGTTAGTGGCTCAAGTGTGTGTGTGTGTGTGTGCGTAATCCTGCGTATGTGTGTTTTGTGTGTTGTGGAAATATTTGGTTGTTTTAGTATACGCTGTGTGTTCTTCGCGAGTGTCATACTGTATCAGTGTGTGGTGTAAAGTGTCTTTAATTATTTAAAAGTTTGCACTGGTTTATTCATCAAGGTTAAGTTGAAATAACTCACTAAATCAAGCGTGTTGTTTGCCCCTGAAGGTGTGTGTATGTGTGTTTATGTGTGCGTGTGTGTGTGTGTGTGTGTGTGTGTGTGTGTGTGTGTGTGTGTGTGTGTGTGCATGCTTCAGAAAAGGAGTGGGAGAAAGAGAGAGAAAGCGAAAGAGAGAGAGAGAGCTTGCCTGTCTCTCTTGTCTTGTCTGATGTCTTTAGATCGACTTGCAAATTTGAAAAAGGGAGATAGAAGGAGGCTGAATGAGGTGAATGCACCTCACGACACCAGGACCCTTGCTGCTGTGTGTGTGTGTGTGTGTGTGTGTGCGTGCGTGCGTGCGTGCGTGCGTGCGTGCGTGCGTGCGTGCGCCCGCGAGTGTGTGCATGCGCGCGCATGTGTATGGCAAGATTGCTGTGTAGTGACTGTGAGTAATATAAAGTGACATGTCGCCTACCCAATCTAGGTCAGCAATCAGAACTGCACTGCATTACAGTGTACTGTGTGCGTGCGTGCGTGCGTGCGTGCGTCTGTGTGTGTGTGTACGTGCGTGCGTGCGAGTGTGTGTGTGTGTGTGTGTGTGTGTGTGTGTGTGTGTGTGTGTGTGCGTGCGCCCGCCTGCACATCTATGTTTATGGGTTTGTCTGAGTTTTCAGCTCCGCGGGTCCTGCATGTGCCTGTCTGTGTATGACTTTGACATGTGGCTTGTGTGTATGTGTGTTGTGTGGCAAGAATATCTCAGCAAGCACACACACACACACAGAGAAGCACAGAGAGAGAACATACTGTAGAATGTTGGGTCACAGTGTGAATCCTCTCTGATTACACTAGTATTTAATGTACATTGTCAAGTGTGTGTGTGTGTGTGTGTGTGTGTGTGTGTGTGTGTGTGTGCTCTGATTCAGGAGCATGTGTGCAGGTTTATATGTCTCGCTGATAAAGGTCATGCAGGAGGACTCCTAGACTAATTGGATAGAGAAGGTTTAACACAGCGATTCATTAACCTTCTGGCTGCTCCAGCTGCTCGACAACACTCCCTCACTCTCTCTCACACACACACACATAGTCACACACACATAGTCACACACACACACACACGCACACACACATAGTTACATACAGTCACTCTCTCACAGGCTTACCTTTACACATATACGATCAAACAAACATGTACACACATTCACTCTCCTTTTTTCTCTTTCACAGTCGCTCAAACACACACACACACACACACACACACACACACATGCTCACTGTGGAATTATCCTATTGTTTATTTGTACAGCTTCCTTTTGATAACAAAGCATTAACCTTCCATAATATAATTGTTAGCGGTCATCGTCCACACACACACACACACACACACACACACACACACACAGAGAGAGAGAGAGAGAGAGAGAGCACACAGGCATAAAGGCCCTTTTGACAGACAGACATTTGCGTTGAGGGAGATTACTGTATTCAGAGGGGATTGGGGGAATTCTCTTGACCAGCTGTTCACTGGAGACAGGAAGAGGGGGAGAAGAGAGGGACAGAACAGGAAAGAGGCGATGAGAGAAAGAGAGAGAGAGAGAGTGGAGGAGGAGGCTGATGAAATGAGAAAGCTGTGAGGAGGGAAGAGTGTGCTGTGGAGGGGAACAAGGCGAGAGAGTCGAGTAGCTTATGAAAAACCCACACGAACTTTGAAATATATATGACACACTGCGCTCTTAACTTCTTAACATATTCCCGAACCAGCACTCTCTAACTCGCAACACATACACGCGCTCATTGCTTTACGAACACAATCCATTACAATGCAACATACTCATGGCACACGTCTGATACCTTCCAATAGGCCTACTGCACAAATTCCCGGACACACAGACACACACAGACTCCCACAGGGGTGTTTCAGTGCCCCTGCCAGTGTTGGCATTGTCCACCCAGCGGGGTCTGTGTTTCATGCCAGCAGCTTTAGCTCTCTCCATGCCATGGCGTCCGGCCACTGGAGCCAAATCTTGACAGTCGTTTAAAAATGCAGCACAATCTGCGAACGAGGGAAGGGGGGGGGGGGGTGTCGTGTGGTCTCTCCACGGGGGAAAGCGGCGCTCCCTTGGTCATGGTTTAAAACCCGACTCAGACATCTCACGAAAGGGCGAAAGTCTACGCTGCTACTAGGCATGCTGCCGCAGCTCGGTGAAAATGTCACTGCAGGAGGGGGGGGGGGGGGGGCGACGTGCTGAGAAGCCGCGCCGCTTCCGCACTCTCCGGGAAGTCCGTCCGAGATTTATTATCACCGGGAATCCATTACCTGCTCTGGCCTAAGTACCCCTCTCATTAGTTTAATTTGATCTCGCGATTGTGCTCTATTTTATCTCTCTCGTCTTTTATTCTCGCTCTACCGCTACCTCCTGTTTGAACTCACCCCTGTCATCAGGCCTTCCATCATTAGCGACACGCGCTTGATATGTGTCATTAAGCGGCTAATTGCGATCATTACGTCCAAGGATCTTTTTTTTTTTTTTAAAAAGCCTGCTAGCCGTACTGCTGCTGCTGCTGCTGCTGCCGAGGCTGCTAGTCTTGGAGTCAGTGAGTGCACATAGCCATCCACCCGCATCTAAGCCATATGGGCATCGGGCGGGGAAGTGCGGAGCAACTGGCCTCTCGGAGGCTCGCCGCTCACTCGGAGAGCTAGAGAGACCCAGTCTCTCACTGAGAGGCTCTCGGAGCAAACGCCAGTGCTAATTGAGATGTTCTCTAATCAGACTCAAATGAGCGCATAGCTACCAGGCTGGCGTGTAGGCAGGCCCCTGTTCAGTGAGAGAGAGGGAGGGACAGAGAGCCCATTAGCACAGATAAGTTGTGAGACATTTTGACGGCAAATGGAGATGCAGGAAAATAGAGCAGACAACATCCTGTACACACACACAGACACGCACACATTAGTGTGCACGTCCACTTTTATAAACGCACAAGCACCAGGTTAATACTGTATGTGGTTTGTAGAGACATAACTTCCACCTTAAATGGAGTAAATCTCTCTCTCTCATTCTCTCTCTCTCTCTCTCTCTCTCTCATTCTTTCTCTACTTTATTCTCCTCTGCCTCCGCTCACTGTCTGCTTTGCACCCCCACCCTCTCTCTCTCTCTCTTCCTCTCTCTCTCTATCTCCATCTCTCTCTTTCCCTCTTTCTCTCTCTCCCTCCCTCTTTCTCTGTCTTCCTCTTCCCTATGGCTGCGCGCTGACTCAGTTGTCAGAGGGAGTTATTGCGGCTGGATGCTCCTCTATAATGTGTCTTTATTTTGCTCTTTGTGAAATGGGGTTGCGTTGTGGGGGTGGGGCCTTTTTTTCTTCTCCTCCTCTTTCTCTCTTCCTTTCTTTCTTTCTTCCTTTTTTTTTGGATGTACTCGAGGGGGGAGATGAGGCCTTGGTGATGCTGTACTCTGTCTCTCAAAGCGCAAGCGTGTCATTCTACTTGAGTGACAGTGCAGGCATGCGTCTTGGATGAGAGTATTAATGCATGATGGGGCTGTTGATCACACACACACACACACACACACACACACACACACACACACACGCGCTTGTTTATATGCAAGAGTCTGTTCCCGAGCGATGTGTGGATCTGTAACTGTGAGAGATTTGAATAACTGTCATGAGTCGTTTAGTCATTTTGTAAGGAATCAGCCGTATAAAGAGCAGATGACTACGTGCCGCCAACCCATTTTGAAATATTGAACAGACGGCCCTCCGAAACGAAGAGAATTAGATGAGCGCATCGTCAGTGTTTGTATGGGTGTGTTTGTGTTTGCGTAGAGACGGGCTTGTAGAGACAGAACAACGGCAGCAGCCTGGGTGGCCTGAGCTCAGGTCCACTGTGTTCGTGTGTGTGGCGCAGGAGCAGGTGTGGCGTCGGACAGGTGGAGGAGGAGAGGGAGGGAGGATGTGTGTGAGAGAGAGGGGGGGGGGGGGGCGAGAGAGAGGGAGTGGTGCTCGTGGAGTGGAGTCCACGCACACACACGTACACACACACACACACACACACACACACACACTCCTGCGTCTCTTGTGTGCCTCATTCAGCTCCCTCACGCCTCGTCTCCGCAGTCCCCGCTGGTTTTATCTCTCCCCGATGCGTCGCTCCCAACCCGAGCTGACAAGAACATGACCCAGAAAAACCTTTCTGATTTCAGGCTCAGATTGTGTCTCTTAGTCTCCTTCTCTTCCCACTTTTTCATCCTCTTTTTCTTGTTTTTGTCTTCTCTCTTACTTTCTCTTCCTCCCCTCTTCCTCTCTCTCTCTTTCACTCCAGCTCTCTTCTCTCTTCCCCTGCATTACACATTTGCCGTTGCTTAATTTAGACTTTTCTCTGCCGATTCCTCTCTTGCACTCCCTCTGTTTTGCACTCCTTTCTCTCTCTCTCTCTCTCTCTCTCTCTCACTCTCTCTCTCCTTCCTCCATCTCCCTTTTTTTTCTCTCCTTGGTTCCCTGCTGCCACGGACTCTTTGCTGATGTTCTTCCTCTGTCTGTGTCAGATGATCTTATTGAACAAAACTCTCAAACAGTGTTTCTGTGTGAGCGTCCTTATCGACAGGTTAACTTTACTCACTCTTTGTCTTGTGCTAGTGCATGAATGTATTCATATGGGAGAAGGTTGGCAAATGCAGAAAGGGAATATTTCAAACACCTGGCTCTTGATGAATATCCCAGGAGAGCCCCTCTTCAGCACATCCGATGACTATGTGTCACCACATTCTTAGAGCAGTTATATTGTCTGATAGTCAGTACCAGATTTAGGGAAAATTGGGAAAAGTTTGTGAGTTTTAAACATTACATTTTTAAAGCTTAGAGATATGTAAAGAATAATGTATAGTCCACCAGTCACTCATTAAAAATGAGTTCCGACCTAATGGCTTGATTTTGTCTGTGTTTTGTTTTGATTCAATGTTCTCGCCATTTCATATGTAAGAAATATTTGACCTCTGAAAGTTGAGATGGCCCATCCAATTTGATGGAACTTGGTATAATAGTATGGGTATAGGATAGTATAATATAAAAATGCTGTTTTACTATTACTACAACTACTATACTGTTATAAGGACTATGTATTTAAATGTTCAAGGATGAGGGTGATACTTTATGATGCATTATGCCACATTGCTTTCAGTTAATAATAAGACATTCATGAACATATTTTGGACATTTTTAATTGACAGTAAATGCTTGATGCATTGTTTGACAAATTGGCTACAGTTTTAGAGACAGATTGGTAGTACATGTTGCTGTAATTGTCTTCTGTGTACAGTTGTTCAGTAACTGAATGGTCATGAAGAGTTTAATATAGTTAATATAGTATTGTCTAAACCTTACATATAAGAGATGCAAATACTAATGCTGGGACTAATACAAACAGTTGTAATATTTAAGATGATACATGTAGAATAACATGCAGGACATTCCAAAAAATACATACAATTGTTATTTTGGTATGTAACATAATTGCTATTGCTATTGACGTATTTAATGTAATTTAATTATGCACTTTGCAGTTATGCCGATTTATTGTCCTTTGTGATAATTAGATTATATAATAGATAATTATATTTTTACATACATTTTACTTTTATTTTATCATTATCACATATCACTTATCATTACAAATGTTAGGGGGAAAGGAAAGACAAGTAAAGGAGCAGAAAAGAAGAAAGAAAGAAAGAAAGAAAAAGAAATTGGAGAGAAAAGAATTCATCTTGATTTAACATAGTTGAAGTCTGTTGGCCGACATTATCCTCTTACGTTTTAATATCTTGAACACACAAACAAACGGCGGCCTTTGACATTTTAAATGAGGTTAAAGCGGAGGTGAGCTCCTTCCTCAGAAAGGCTGACCTCAGGCCTACAAACCCACCCCCACCCTCTGCAATCACATTTCTCACAGGTGCTGGCCACAGAAGGCCGGGCTTGGGGACGGTCGGAGGGCGATTCTCTCTTAAGCTCTTTCCAGCGGTCACGTGGTCGCAGATCGCTGAGCGTAACCCGATTGCAGGCCACCTCGGGGGGTCTTGGGAGAAGCAAACACACTGGCAGCACTCTGCACTCTTTCACAGTGACTACTATCCTGCCAGCCTCCCAGCCTGCCTGCCTGCCTCCCAGCCTGCCTGCCTGAGAGATCGGCTCTGACATCAACATGTAATAGAGTAATGTTCCCCTCAGTCTAAATAGAAAATTAAAAAAAAGAAAAAAGATTTTTTGGATGCCGTCCTACTAAGTGAGCCAGGCCCCTGATTTGGCTGTGCTTTCCAAACAGAGCAAGCCCCTGTGGCCATATTTGACCAAAAATCCAATGCGTTGCCGCTGCGCACCATTTGCAGGACCACCTACAGTGTCTAACACCACCCCCCACACCCCACTTCATTTTATAATGGACATTGGCCATTGACTTTCTGCACTCACTCACCCGTCCACTAGCTCGCTCGCTACTGCCCCCTGTGGGTGTGCAAACGTAGGTGGAGCGCTAAGAGTGTTAACTGTCCCTGTCTGCAGCCACCATCGCAGTCTCTCTCCTCTCTTGCTCTTCCCTTCCCCTCTCTCTCTCCCTTCCCCTGGACCCTGGAGCTGTCGACGTCAGCAGAGCACCACGTGTGTGTGTGTGTGTGTGTGTGTGTGTGTGTGTGTGTGTGTGTGTGTGTGTGTGTGCGCTGAGCTGAGCCAGAGTGGCAGGGAGGTTTCTGCGCAACAAACAGATTTTCTAATTCCCCCGGGGTTAGATGGTTGGCATAGTTTAGCCCTTCATTTGTTGAGGGTTAAGCCCATCTTTTCGAGAGGCCTTGCGTCTATCCGTGGCTAGCACGGGTCAATCCGTTCGCCATGCCTCTCCCTCTCTCTCTCTTTTCCTGTCTCTTGGGGTGGATGTTTTCGGGCCAACGCGAGGGGGTCTAAGTGGGTCACTAAAGGGGTCGTTTAAGGATGTCCCAGAACGCAGAGGGCCGCCCCACCCCCCCCACTCTGGCCTCTGCACTCGCACCACTAATGGCTGTACGGGTCAGTGCCCTCTCTTGTTTTAGCTTTTTTTTTTTGCACATGAACAGTTTTGTGTCTGTCTCTCCGCCTGGTTTTTTACCGGCAGTTCGGAATTCTTTTTTTTTTTTTTTTTTTCTTCCTCCTTTCTTTTTGCCCTCGCTCTCCCCATCGCTGCGGATCATCGTCTCAATTACTTAATCCTCCACTGCTCACGCTTCCTCCGTCCCCCTCCGTCCAGCCCCAAATTCGACGTCTCCTCAGCCCACTTCTCCCTGTCGTCCCGCCACGTCCATGTCCCGTCCACTTTTGTCTCGTGTCAGAAGAGCTGAAACTTTTTCGTATGATAAGTCCGTCCTCTGCTTTCTTGTAAGCCCGTCGGTAATAAACTTGTCCTTCTTATCTGTCGACACACTATTCCTCCTCCTCGCTCTTCATGCACTAGACTTACCTTTTTTTTTTCTCCGTAAGAGTGATGCTACAGTGGGGAACTTTTGACAAGTTGGTGACAACTGAGGATGTAAGATCTCTAGATATTTTTTTTGTTTGCCTTGTATCAGTGGGAACGTGCCCAAACACTGTCTGGCAACACTGCTAAAAGAAATTGCTCTGTCTGTGTATCATAGCTTTACTGTTAGTCCTCCACTTCCAGACATATTCCCCCCTCATGTTTTAGACTTCTCCTGTTTTAGAGGTCTCCCTCTATTTCAGTCCTCCACCATGGGATGGGGAAACGTGCGGAGGAGGAGAGGTGTATAAGTATAAGTATATATACTCTTTTGATCCCGTGAGGGAAATTTGGTCTCTGCATTTATCCCAATCCGTGAATTAGTGAAACACACACAGCACACAGTGTACACACAGTGAGGTGAAGCACACACTAATCCCGGCGCAGTGAGCTGCCTGCATCAACAGCGGCGCTCGGGGAGCAGTGAGGGGTTAGGTGCCTTGCTCAAGGGCACTTCAGCCGTGCCTACTGGTCGGGGTTCGAACCGGCAACCCTCCGGTTACAAGTCCGAAGCCCTAACCAGTAGGCCACGGCTGCCCCACGTGCTGGTCGAGCGTGGCCAAGAGGTCGTTGCACTGCTGAGTAATCAGGAGCCAGTGTTTCCCATACATTGACTTATTTGTGGCGGCCCACCACAATATCAACATTGACCACCACACAATGATTTTCCATGTTGTACTATCAACGAACCTACATGCATGTTTAAAGACAACATTAACAATCCTGCAAGGCCTAGAAGATGACTAGAAGGCTAAATTGTGCTTAAATCTGGTTAGCATCATAACCCCACTGCGCTAATTTGTTAAAAACTTTTGCATTCAAGTTAATTCTGCAAACCTACCACCACAAATAGAATTAAATTCTGTGGGAAACACTGGGAGCCCAGCGTCCGTAGATGCGTATCAGGAACAGCAGGCCTCGCTGGACGTCAGAGGGGCCGCTGAAAGGAGTTGTGGACGTTTTTGGGGCGATTGGGAGGCCTGTAGCAGTAGCCTCGGTGCCCTGGTGCTTCTTTCTTTTTCTTCCTCTTCCTGTTTTTCCTCTTGGGTTTTGGCATTTTGTTTTTGTGCTGTTTTCTGTCCAAGGTTACACAGAACTCAGATATTTTTTATTTGCTTTCTTTTCTTTGCTCTTTTGTTTGCGTTCTGTTATTGGGGGGTCTCCCACTGATTAGCGTTCCATTCTTATTTCCCTCAGTGATGTTCATAGCGCTGTCCGCCTTCATCGTCATCTCTGTTTATTTGTTTGTATGTGTGGTGTGTTTGTGGTGTGGTTGGTTGATTGGAGATTGTTTTTGGCTTGGCTGTCAGGGCTATGGGGAGTGGGCCTGACCTGATTTCCCCCTCCTGAAGCTGAGTAGAGCCAGCTGTGGAATGAGGTTATGCTGTGTGTGTGTGTGTGTGTTTCCTCTGTGGAGGTGGTATGTTTGTGTTAACACGTGTGTGTGTGTGTGTGTGTGTGCGTGTGCGCGTGTGTGTATGTCTTTTGGTCAGTATGCAACATTCCTGTCTATAGCTCTGTGTACTGTGTGTGTGTGTACTGTATGTTGTATGTGTACATGTTATGTGGTATGTTTGTGTGAACACACATATGTGTGTGTGTATGTGTGTGTGTGTTGGAGTTCCTCTCATTTGACGAGATCTCCTCTGAGTAACCCAAGTGAGCTGCAGACAGTTTGAGACAGAGGGAGTGGATGCTGTTGCTGGGCACTGAATCACTGACACATTACAGTAATGCGGAGCTGCGCGGGGATTAGTATAGGCAGAGACAGCTGGAT
>NW_027468870.1:11729578-11734578 GCF_046254945.1 Alosa pseudoharengus
TCTTTGATTCCAGACGCCACTTCCAGTATCAGTCATTTGAAGGCTGTAATCAGCTGATAATTTGACGGGAGTCTGGAGCGCACTGAGCTGCAGAGTTGGTTGGGAGTTTTTCTCACAGAGCCAGATGAGGGAGGGAAATGGCGACTGCACGTAGGTGGGGACGATTACAGCATTACCCGCTCTCGAGGTTTCCAAACCAGTCTGAAAGCCCGGTGAAGGCGAGGCTTAAAAGGAGGATTGGGAATCTTTTAGCCGAAAGTACAGAGACGTGCAGAAGTTAGGGGGTGGGTGTTAGACGACGAGTCTGTTGGCCGAACTCTCTTAGTCGTTTCTAAAGCTCTTTCTTATCAGCAATTTCAGACTGAAGTATGGCCATTTAAATCACGTTTGGCTAGACTAAGTTCGGAAATTCCTGCAATGGCTTCGGCCATTTGGCACACGAGACTCCTCATCTATCTCTAAGCAGGAGTTTGGGGTCGTGGTAGTGAGGGGTCAGGCAGGTCAAGAGGACAAATGGACATGCGTATGTGGGGTTCATGTGGGCTTGTGTGGTGGGGCGTCTGGCCTAGATAGACAGCTCCGTCGCTCTCCTCTAATAGCTGGACATATAGTTGACATAGAGGAGGCTCCTGTAGACTGGACGTTGACTCGACGGCTTAATTGTACAGGCTGCCAGGGTAGACTTCTGCACGACTTAAGGCAAAGTGCCGGACGCAGGGGGACCATCGAGAGAGAGTGTGTGCGTGTGAGTGTGTGTTAACGGAGAGCGAAGGTTTGGGTCTGACGCGTTATCAGTGGGTCGTGTTACCTCCTGGGCTCCTCCCCTCTTCTCTGTCCCATCCCAGAATCACTCCCCACCCCACCCCCTTCAAAATAAAAGTACATTCCAGCTATGGAAGAACGTTTGACATAAAAAAATTAATACTGTTGCAATAAAACCTGGCTCCTGTGTGGTTTATTCAGCTCAAAGCAACAATGTGTGTGACTGAGCTAGACAGGCCTTGCTTGTCTCACCTGATTGCACTCTCTCTCTCTTTCTCTCCCTGTTCCCAGGCCTCTTTCTCTCTATTGTTTATCAGTAGACGGTTTGGTCAGGGTTGGTTGCAGCCTTGCTGTAAGTACAGGCTGACATCATTGGCATTTTAATTGTGTGATCACTGCCTCTCAGTTTCTCTCACCATGTCTTTTTCTCTCTCTTCTCTCCTTGAACTTGCTCCCATCTTTTCCTCTCCTCTCCTTTATTCATTTCGTTCTGCTTCTACTTTCCTTCTCTATCCCTCTCTCTCTCCCTCTCTGTCTTTCTCAAGTTGTCTTTCTCTCTATCCCTCTCTCCCTCTCTGTCTTTCTCAAGTTGTCTCTTTCTCTCTCCTCCTCTCTATCCCTCTCTCTCTCCCTCTGTCTTTCTCAAGTTGTCTTTTTCTCTCTTCTCCTCTCTATCCCTCTCTCTCTCCCTCTGTCATTCTCAAGTTGTCTCTTTCTCTCTCCTCTCCATGCTGTGGCCTCTGGCTCCTCCTGTCAACAGTTGGTGTCTAGCTCCATGTCAAACTTGAATCCCAAATCACATGGACAGTTTGACAGGGACAGTGAAATCTGTGCTGAGGAACAACTCAGATGACCCCCCCCCCACACACACACACACACACACACACACACACATACTCACACACACATACACATACTCTCACAGCTTACATACCCCCAAAAAAACGAAGCACCAGGAGTAGCCTTGGAATCTGCATCGTGTTTTTAGTTTTCCTCTTCTCTTTCTGTCTCTATCCTTCCATCCCCCTTTATTTATTTTCCTGTTGGTGGGAAGGGGTATGTGGTTGGTGGGGATAGAGAGAAAAGATGGAGATGGACACTGTTGATAGAGAGAGAGAGTAGAGATAGGAGGTAGAAAGAGGGAAAGAGAGAGTGGAGATAGAGCCATTTCTCCAGTCTAATAATACCCAGCAGTCAGCAGCTGTTTGATGCCTCCCCGTCGTGGCAGCCTGAGAAGAGTGGGGGGGGGGGGGGGGGGGGGGGGTCTCCAAAGCTCAGCGACGCGTCAAGTGCCCGTCACACCGCGCATCTGCCACGCGCTCACCAACACGACAGGTGGACCTGCTCAGAGCGCCAGGGGGATGGGGAGAGGAGAGGTAAGAGAGAAAAAGAGAGAGAAAAAACACACGGCTCCACCAACAGCTTTATTTATTTCTCCGAGGTGACAGGAGGGGAGAGAATGAGTCCTGGTAGTCTCGTCTACCTCTCGGCTGAACGCAGCGCTGACGCACCTCCACCTGAAGGGATGAGAGCTGAGGGAAAAGGATGAGAGAGGTCTGATAATCACTCATCACAAAAGCCCTCAGGTTTGGCATTGGGCTGGTAATGAAATGATTTCTCTTGCTGTGAGTGATCACATTCACATAAGGGAAGAACGTGATAAATCAAAGCTTTTTTGTCAGAAAGAGGCTACATCAATGGCCTCTCCTTCTCACACACAGTTAAAAGATAAAGAGCATTTCCAGTACTAAGAAGCATGGATGTAAGTTGTTACATGAAGCATATATTGCACATCAACAACATGTAAAAAGTCACACGTATGTTATGTTGTGTACTTTTTGTTCCTGTTTGTTTTGTTTGGCTTTCTACTGAAAGTTAATAAACCCTTTATAAACTGTTGGATATCTTTCAAATGACACCAGCCAGTAACTGTTAGCTCACCCTTAACCATAAAAATAGCCGCCCACAAAATATAAATCTTACAAATCACTTGGAAAAAATCCAAGCCTTATTGATGTCTTTTTACCATCAACATTATGAGTTTATACTTTATGTTCAAAAAGTAGGGCCATTATTATTTCTGGCACATAGTCAACCACCACATGTAATGATGTGACCACTTCACTAAGACTTACAGACACACACACACACACACACACAAAGTAAGAGAGTCACAAACGCATACAGTGGCATCACTCTTGTGACAGAATGAGATTTTTGATGTTGTCTGGATTATCCCTCATCTGTTTTCTAGGTCAGCATTCCATCAGTGTGCCATACTGCCTCTGAGGCGTAGGTCACACACACACACACTCACAAACATCCTCGCAAAAGATTAGCATCCTCTCTGAGAGGGAGCGAGCGCAAGAGATGAGAGTCCTGAACGAGTGTGTCTGTGCAATAACAATGGCTTTTAATTATCTCCTCCTCTCTCACTCACAAGCACAAAACGCGCTCATTTCCATAAGAACAAGCAGTCTCGCACAACAAGCACACTCTGAAACAGCACTGACAATGATTCATATCTCTCTCTCTTTCTCTCTCTCTATCATCACTCAGACTTAAATAAATGCATACATACACTGGCACGCTGTAAGCCGCTCTATCAGTGGTCAGTAATGCCATTTCCATAAAGTGCCCCCAGATCCCACGCCGGCCTATTATGATTATGTGATCATTATCATCTATCATTCTAGCCGCCTACATCCACCCCCACAAAAACAACAAAATCAGTTGGGCAAAGCTGACCCCCCCACCCCCAACACACACACACACACATACATACACGCCTTTTCTTTAGCTTGGACCAAAGGATGGGATTTTCGATGTGAATGAACTTCACCCCCGGCCAAGCCCCCCGCCTCATTCTCTCTTTTATTGTGGTTGTTGTGACCTTTGACCCTGTCCCTTGTTGGAATGTGCGTGCTGGGAGGCGAGAGAAAGTCTTTGTGGGTCTTTCTTTTTTTACCCCTCCCCAAAAACAAAACCTGTCGGCTGTGGAACAAAAATCGCAAAAGGAAGCTAACCATGGACTCAGTCAGCCATGTCTGTGTGTGTGTGTGTGTGTGTCTGGATTTTCCTGTGCTTAGTTCGAGTTTTTCATCATACACATGAAACAAGCGCACATTGTTCAACTGCCGCATAGCTCCTAAATAATTTGTACACACGTTTCCTTTCTCACTGGTCTGCCCTTTTTAATGTAAATACCACCAAGGCACAGCTGAAGTCAAGTTTCCCATAGTCCTGGTTAGGCCTATCTGGACAAGCCTACCGCCCTGCCTCCCTCACCCCCTCTCTCCCCCTCTCTCCCCCTGCCCTCAGCCCTCCTCTCTCCCCCTGCCCTCAGCCCTCCTCTCTCCCCCTGCCCTCAGCCCTCCTCTCTGCCCCCTCCACTCAGCCCCCCATCCCCCCATCCCCCCGTCCCCCTCCCTGATCATGGGCCCTCCCCAGCACCGGACTCCCTGCTCCTGGCACCGCCGCTCTCTTCTGGTGCTCATTACTGTGGCTAAGCCAGGGAGGCCCCTGCCTGCCAACGCACGCCCGCTCACAATGGGGCCGCCGCACGCTCCGTGACCTTCCATCGCTGGCCACCATTACGCGGCCGCCATTGTGCGCTGGCATCATTAGTGCTGCATTGGTGGCCAGCGAGAAGGGCTCCTGCTGCCACTCTGCGGTGGCTACTCCCTGGCAGACCCCCCCCCCCTTGTCTCTGCTGTGTGTGTGTGTGTGTGTGTGTCTGTGTGTGTGTGTGAGTCTCTGAGAGAGAGGGTTGTTCACACCCGTCCAGCAGAATACCACCTAAGACGTGCTCTGACCCTACTGGGCTTCTGAACAGATGTGCCCCATAGTACGAAAATCCTCCTCCTCCTCCTCTGCCGAGCACTGACAATCCCCCCCCCCCACACACACACACACACACACATACACACACACTCTCTAAAGCCCCTAGCACAAACACACACATAAATACATGAACAAGTGTCCACACCCACATACATGTACACATGCTTGCCCACCCACAAACACACACACACACACACATGCACTGACATGTGGTGTCCACTTTCAACCCCTCTCTCTGGATTTTGGCTTTTCAAAGAGCACCCCCCACCCCCAGCTGTCAGTGTGTCTGCCTGTATCGGCTCAGCCAGGGCCAGGCACCACCACCTCCCCCTCATCACACACACACACACACACCGACACACACACACACACACGCCCGCCCGCCCCAATCAGCT
>NW_027468870.1:11739578-11742078 GCF_046254945.1 Alosa pseudoharengus
TTGGTTTTAATTCCCGCCAGGCATAGCTGTCTTAAAGTTCCAGCACTTTTAAAATGACTATCATTTTAACACACTCACACCACCTGTGTGATGGCCTTCCTTCTGACAACAGATGACAGCAGTATTTGCACACGCTCAAGCACAAGATGGCTTTAAACAATCCTCGACTGTTTCCCATGCTTGACTTCATTCCCATTGACAGTAACAGTACCTCACGTAAGTAGTGGGGGCAGCCTAAACACTTGTCACCTGTGCTTTCTTTGATACATACATGGCTGAATGGCTTGCTGAATAATGGCCCCTCTGAATGCGAATGTGCTTGTGGCAAGATAGCACTTAGCACAATGCTATCATCCGTTTCCCCCACATGACAAAAAAGACACTCTTGCGTCAGCATTTTTAAGATGCCTGTGGACACGTTCTATTCACTGTGGTGTGGTCTGACTATAGACTTTCCCTTTGCTTAAACATACACCCAGTCAGGTGCCGCAAGCTTTTAAAGAATGACTTCAAAAGAGGACAGTTTTAGAGACTGCATTCCAGACCATACACCCCTTTGCTTTGGTCTTGAAATTCCTGGTGCATAGTTCCCTGATGACTGACTTCAGTGGTGTTTGGGTGGGTTGATCCCCTAAACAGTGTTTGAGGGTTTACTTTCATGGTTCCTTTCAATCTTCACAGTTATACAACATTTTCTCCTCTCTAATTCCTCCATTTTGTTGTTGCTTTGGTTGGATTTGTTTTTGTTGGCTTAATTGTTTTAGCTCTAGGCAATGGAATAGATTTTTGTGTGAGTGAGTGAGTGAGTGAGTGTGTGTGTGTGTGTGTGTGTGTGTGTGTGTGTGTGTGTGTGTGTGTGTGTGTGTTTGTGTGTGTGTGTGTGTGTGTGTGTGTGTATATCTGTGTGTATTTATACCACAAAGATTCAAGGTCAATTTAAAACTGAAAACAGCCAATTTGATGTGACACAGGGAGTAAAAGCTTCCATTCAATGGGCATGCAGTCAAACCAAGTAGCCACCATGCAATTAAATCTAGTCAAGAACAGCTAATTAGTTGTGGTTACAGCAAACCACATCATCTAAGGGTGTCTTTGTGTAACATTTTGCCTGAATGTATCTTTCTATTCGTGCCCTACTGTTTCCGTCATGACATCTGACTTTTTAGTTTTGTATATCTATCTATCATGTGTAAACTCTACAGCCAGCGAGTGCGTGTGCTAACTGTTCGGATTCGCCTTTCTGCCTGTGTGGCTGTATTTGAACCTTTGCTGTCTCTTCTAGCTGGCCTGCCAGGCTGTCTCTTCCCTCCTCCTCTGTTTGTCTTCACGTCTCTATCTCCATCTTTTGTAAGTCAGGCAGTCTGTCAGTCAGTCAATCAATCCGACGCGTCTGCTCTTTCTGTCTTATCGAGCTCTGGGTCTCTGTCTACATGACAGACAGCCGAAGCAGCAGCAGCAGGAGCATCGGCGGCAGCATCTGTCTGGTTCCACTCTCACGCTGCCTGCCTGCCTGCCTCCATGATCTAAGTCTGCATCAATGACTCAGTAGCCCCAGCTTGCTTGCGTTGCGCTGCGTGTCTCGCTGGTGGGAACGGTTCCTCTGTCTGAACTGTGGGGTTCATAGCATGTGTGTGTGTGTGTGTGTGTGTCTGTGTGTGTGCAGGGGGAGAAGGGGGGGGGGGGGGTGGACAATGGCGCTTGCACCTCGTAACAAGCAAAGTCAAACAAGTGGCGGGCCAAACAAGAACATATTGGAAGAGAAACCAATGACATTTTCGCTCAGTGTTTAATCTCCTCTGGCTATTGTGGTGTATTTACCTTTCGCAGGAATAGTCGCAGAATTCTCACGGACACCAAAAGGAACGGCAAATAGGAGAAAAGGGAAGAGGAACAATGGAGGGAATATTTCATTTGGATTGGGAGCTGATTTCAATGGGGTGATTTTACACACTGTAATAAATTTGAAGGAGAGGGACATGTTTGAAAGGCAGGAAGCTTGTCAATATTTATAGAATGAGAGACACACATTATTGTATCCCCGCATCAACCAGTTTAGTTCAATAAACCCTGACACGATTAGGCTAAATTGAACACATACAGATAGAGAGATAAGTACAGTCAGATAGAGGGGGGGGGAGAGATATTTGAGAAAGAATATTGGATTTTTGACCTGAGGCTTGTTGGAAGGGTCTCCACGATTCAGGATCAGATACATCATTTCTCCATTGCCATGCATTTTGCAGTTGCTAGTTAATTAAAGTGAATATTTACTGCTAATTCACAGCCTTATGCAGAAAGAAAGCCTTATGAAAACACACACACACAAAGTCTATCTCTCTGTCTTTCACCTTTCACATACACACACACACACACACACACACACACACACACACACACACACACACACACACACACACACACACACACACACACACACAAACACATATTCACACACACCGGTCAAGCTTGTTGAGCCAGTGTTGACCCTGACACCTTGCCC
>NW_027468870.1:11747078-11779578 GCF_046254945.1 Alosa pseudoharengus
TAACAACAGGCACATACTGTACCGTTTAAGATAACATATTTTAATGATTAATTAGACAGGCACATACTGTACATACAAATGGGAGTCTCCACGTCTCGCTGAAGGCTGCTGTTTCCCTCACGGGATCAATCAGAGAATGCCGACGACACATCACACGCGCGTACACACACTCACACACACACACTCTCACTCACCCTGGTAAAGACTTGATGTCTTAAAACCTGATGTCTGTTTCTATTCTTGTTATTGGTAACACTACAGGGATAGTTCGCCCACAGAGACTTAACAGATCATCTCAGTTCATTATGTAAAATTGTGGTTGATTACTGAACATTACCTTAACCAAATCCCTAACCTTCGTCTTAACGGTAAATTGTAGCTAACAGATAGTTTGTTGATAATTGGAGCATCTGTAGATTGTCTGTGAGCACACTTTCCAAGTAAAGTGTGACCAAAATGTTTGCAAAGGTTGTGTGGGGAATTAAGGACATGTGCAATGGCAAGACCAGGTTATAAAGTCCATAAATTAGTTGTAAGCCATGGTATGATATACACTGCTCAAAAAAATTAAGGGAACACTCACAGTTTTCCACAATTGTTAAAACACATTTTTTGAAACCTTCCACCCTTTTCTCCATTCTCAAACTACATTCACAGGATGTCTGACAGTTCTTGCAAAATAAAACACTCGCCTCAAAATTTTTACTTGTGCTCAGAACCAAACAGTGTCAGAGTACCAATCCAGTGTATGATTGAAGTGTTTTTTGAGCAGTATATTTAAGTATAGCAGCTATTCCCCCACTTAAAGTTGTATGAAGAAACATATCCTCTTCTCTCCCAAACCTCTGCGACTGTTTAAGACCTGAAACACAACAAAACAGATTATGTGCAGATTACCGATGCGGATATGGAGTGTGCGGCATCTCTCCGGGTTATGTTTATTTCCAGCATAACGCTTCATATGCTCCCCTGTTTGTTTGGTAACATGTGCTCGGGTAATCCCCCAAGTGTCATCTAGGGTTAAGCTTTAATGTTTTATGCCGTCCGGACAGAATGTGAAATGGGTTGTGACGAGATGCCATGTGTTCCACTTCCTTCACCGCCTTGACTCTTCCCTCTCCACCTCTTCCTCCTCCCTCCTCCTCTTCCTCCACCTCTTCCTCCTCCACCTCCTCCCTCCTCCTCCACCTCCTCCTCCTCCTCTTCCTCCACCTCCTCCTCCTCCTCCTCTTCATCCTCCTCCTCTTCCCTCTCCACCTCCTCCTCCCTACTCATCTTCCTCCTCTTCATCCTCCTCATCTTCCTCCTCTTCCCTCTTCCCTCTCCACCTCCTCCTCCTCCTCCACCTCCTCCTCCTCCTCTTCATCCTCCTCCTCTTCCCTCTCCACCTCCTCCTCCCTACTCATCTTCCTCCTCTTCATCATCCTCATCTTCCTCCTCTTCCCTCTTCCCTCTCCACCTCCTCCTCTTCCTTCTCCTCCACCTCCTCCTCCTCCTTCCTCTCACACTCTCAAGATCCTTTCTGTGGACCACAGGGCTTTGCACCTCACACCTCACCTTGGAAATAATGATAAATAAATCAAATAAAAACGCTCCTCCCCCGCTCGCTTGAGGTTTGCAAATCAAATTCGCTGCCGCATCAGTCAAGGGAGAAAATCTGACATGTACACACCCCTGGTGTTTTCGCAAAACATCAGAGACTTTCAGGTTTCAGTTTCTTCAGGAGTGTTGCCGTTGACAGGAACGTTTACCATCACATTCCGTTAGAGTGCATGCTGGGAGAGATGCCTCCTGCGATGTGAGGACAGGCCATATGAATTCAATGTAAACAGTACAGTCCTCTTATTATAAGTCCTTGATCTTTTGTTGCATAGTTTTTGTACTAAAGCTTGAAACCAGATTATTAGACATTACTTTCACTCAGAAAGTGTGCGGTGAAAGTATCACTTTAAAGAAGATAAATAACAGAGGATGCAGATTATCTTGGTGATTGGATTATTTTTTTCAAAACTAAATACACCAATCCTGCCCACAATGAACAAATGAATCATTTCCTCCTAGCCACAAAAAAATAAAAAATATTTGCTGAGTCAATAATCCTTTTTAGAATTTGAGATTAGAAGCTGGAAATCTTAAATTAATGTCACAGTTGATATCCAATCACATATGGAGATTTGTTTATAAACCAAAAGCCCCCACATCCACAACACACACTGACTCAGTTATTCCCATTACACATGAATAATTACACACCAACACACTCAATTCCAATTTTACTGCACCAAAACCTAATTACTGGCAGTTTGAAGCTAATTTGAGGGAACTTTGGAAATAAAATCCAATATCTTTCTACAGGGCTCTCCCAAACAACTGACTGGAGTGCTACGGGTGCTCTTCGAGGAGTGATTTCTCCTACGCTGTTAGAGCAAGGCAGGGGGAAGCATTCATGTGGGAGTATCCCCATACATGTGGCTCCAGGCCTCATGTGGACCTGACTTGGCTATGATCTGGCTTCATGCCAACTCTCTTCAGGAATCCACCACTACTTGTGTTCAAGTGGTGTTTATAAGCACATCCCACACACACACACACACACACTACTGTCACTGAAGAAGAGGCCTTGCGGTCATGAGGTCACTTTCTGACCATTCATCTCACTCCCGTTTCATTGCTGTGACCCCCTGACCCCTCGCTCCTCCTCGATTAAGCAGCTGTCGGATGGAGGGTTTTTTTGTGCCGGGAGGTTTATTTTTCAGTCAAGGAGGGCAGCTCGGCGTTCCAGGTTGCGTGTGGGTCAAGCAATGCCACTGAGCATATTTCATAGGAGACATCTGGTATGCCCCCCCCCCCCCCTCTCTCTCTCTGAGAAAGTTGCAAGCCCTCTTAATCTCTTCTCGTGGTTTAAAATCGCATCACTCTTTTTACCGCTTAAAAATTCCACCGAGGCATTTCCATTCAGTGGTCCGTTGCTCTCCTTGATTTAGAAAAGAGGTCAGCTGAAGCAAATAAACAAAAGTGGTATTTTTCACGTCATAAATTTCCCACTTAAAAACATTACTCCTTAAGCAGCGACTAATTAAACTCTCGGAGAGGAAGACGAATGGACCGTATCAAAGCACAACGAGGGGCGAAGTCGGATGAGAGGGTGCGTTGTACGCTTTTAGATAAACCACCGAGCACACGCCTGGCGCTCCGCACACATGACCTCGCTCTCACTCGTTAGCTAGCATGGAAATTCTCCTCTTTAAATATGTATTTTTCCCCATGGCAAAAACTCGCTGTAACTTTCCCTTTGGTGAACTTGATACCATACGCACAGGCCCGGGTGCACATATGTGCAAACAAGCGCAGAGTTGTGAGAACACACGAAACACATGTTCATACACATGCACACACACACACACACACACACACACACACACACACATTTATGCATGTACATGACACACATACACTCTCACCTCAGATGTATCTCTTTTCTTCACACAGCAGCTGTTTCTCAATGCATTATCTCCACCCTCGCTGCCTCTCATTTCTCACAGACACACACACAC
Organism: Alosa pseudoharengus; assembly: GCF_046254945.1. Classification (NCBI taxonomy): domain Eukaryota; kingdom Metazoa; phylum Chordata; class Actinopteri; order Clupeiformes; family Clupeidae; genus Alosa; species Alosa pseudoharengus. The sequence goes on from NW_027468870.1 coordinate 11,750,633, forward strand.
ACATGCACACACACTCACACACACACACTCACACACACACACACACATGCACACACACACACACACACACACACACACACACATGCACACACACTCACACACACACACACACACACACACACACACACACACACACACACACACACACACACACACACATGCACACACACTCACACACACACACACACACACACACACACACACACACACACACACACACACACACTCACATGCACACACACTCACACACACACACACACACACATGCACACACACACATGCACACACACTCACACACACACACACATACACACATCCCTTCCCAAAACAAGCCAGTACCTCCCATGCACAAACACAGTCTCTCTCTTTCTCTTTCTCTAACACACACACACACACACAGACACACACACACACACACACACAGACACACACACACACACACACATCTATTCTCTACAGACACATGTTCACCCCCGGGTCAGATGGCCTGGCAGCTGGATCCCAGTTACAGTGCGGTAGATTTAAAAACTCAGATTATGCCATGACAGATTCTTTACATCTGACAGAGGGAAGCAATCAGAGAGAGAAAGAAAAAGAGAAATGGAGAGAGAGAGAAAGAGACAGAGAAATAGAGAGAGAAAGATGGAGAGAGAGAGAAAGAGACAGAGAAATAGAGAGAGAAAGATGGAGAGAGAGAGAGGGGCAGACAGACAGACAGAGACAGAGCAAAGGAAAGGGGGTAGACTGTCAAAGTGTGACTTGGAGAGATAAACTAAAGCAACAGCGAGAAGAAAGGATGAGAGAAAGAGTGAAAGAGGAGGCTGGCAAGGGTGTGAAACGGAGAGTGAACAAGGGATGGAGAAGGGATGGAGATGAAAAGAGAGAAAGCGAGGAGGAGAAGGAGGTGTAAGACGTGACAGTCATTAAGCATCTCTGCAGGGAAGTGTCCCAGAGCAACATGAAAGGGAGATTTGTCTCCAGATACCAATCAAACCATCAATGAATCAAAGGCAGTTTGATGTGCAGCGACAATCAATCAGATTCCCCAAGACTTAGGTGTGGATGTGTGGGTGTGTGCTTTCTTATGTGTGCATGTGTTTAGTGTGTGAGGTTAATGTGTGTTTAAGAGAAAGTTTATGAGTGCATGTGAGAGAGAGTGTGTATGTATGTGTGTGCATGCTAACTTGTGTGCCCATGTGTGTTTATGAGTATGTGTGTGTGAGGTTAATATATTCTTAAAATAAAGTTTATTGGTAATGATGTGTGTGTGTGTGTGTGTGTGTGTGTGTGTGTGTGTGTGGGAGGCAGCCTTCATCTCTCTTCACGACCCCATGATGACCCCGTATCTCTCTTTGTCTTGTACTCTCTTGTCTCTCCATTCCACTCCTCCCTTCTAGTTATCTAATTACTTATCTACAGCTAAGTTGTCACGTAGCTCACCCATCTGATGACCTGAATAAAAGCAATTAGATGCTCTCCCTCTGTCTTTTCCTCACTACCTCTCTCTCACTCTCTTCTGCATACTCTCTCTCTCTCTCTCTCTTTTTGTCCCTACTGCACTCTCTCTCTCTCTCTCTCCTACACACACTCTGTCCCTCCTACTCTCTCTCTCTCTCTCTCTCTCTCTCGCCTTCCCTCCCTCACACAAACACATTGAAAACCACACAACTATTTGCGCTCTCTCGCTCTCTCTCTCTCTCTCTGTTGCCCACTCACTCTCCTCTCTTTCTCTGAATTTATTTACTGTCAACAGCTTTTGTGCAATGAGTGTGTGAATGACAGCTGAGATTCCGAAGCCTTTAAATAGTTCCCTGTCGTTATTAATGTGATCTCTAATTAACAGAAGGAAGTTCACGGCCCTGACACCTACCTCTCTCTGCACAGCGAGGGAGGGATGACAAGTGTGTCTCTGGGTCTGTCCCTGTCTTTGACCTGAATTAACCCAAATGAGGGGAGAAAACAGCAGGTTAATCATGGCTATATTTATCGTTATGGTTCAAATCTGAATGTCGTTGTGATTATCAACAGAATTATAGACCCTTTCAAGAGAGTTCCATTATCAGCATCATAGTTGGCCCCACAAGGCTTCTGTTTTAACATTCCATATGTTATCTTAATGCAGAGGAAGTAGATTGGGAACCAAATAGAATGTTCAAGCATTGTTTTTGTTTTTATTGTTGAAAGGGTCTATACCATAGACTGTATATATATACAGTCTATGGTCTATACAGATAACTGCTCAGGTACTGCATATACATGTGTAACGGAGGCGAACTGAGCTAGCGTGCTAGTTGCCCGTGTAAATCCTCACAGCCCTAACCTTAAGAACGCTTCTAACCGCTCAGTGGTTAGAGCGTTCGACTCCCATGCCGGTGTGTGTCGAGGTGGCGGGTTCGAGGGCCGTGAGCGGCGGACGAATTACGACCTCTGTTACACATGTATATCACATTACATTTATTCATTTAGAAGACACTTTTATCAAAAATGACACAGTTCAATACTGCATCAATCAATAATACTTTTGATGCAGTGTTGTACTACATGGTGTCCCATGGCACAATGGATGAGGACAGAGCCAGGGACCCTAGGGTCACCGGTTCAATCCAAATGTGCATAATCCTACTGTGTTTCGTTGCAATAAGTCTCTGTACTTGTACTCTGCACAATGACAATACAGTGTAATTTAATCTATTATAGGATGAGAGTGCAGATGTTATAAGTAGTTAAAGGGTCAGGGGCGCTGGTGGGGGGGGGGGGGCGGTTAGGACAATTCTAAGGGCCCGCACTGACTGACAGGGGGCCCCCAGAGAGCATAAAGAATCTATAGTATTATGGGGTTGGGGCCCAGAATTATTGTCTGTCATAGGGCCAAAATTTTCTAGCAGTGCCCCTGTAAAGGGTAGTAGAAGAAGGAGGTAATCATAATAAGTTTACTAATATAAGGTAGTAGAAGAAGGAGGTAATCATTATACGTTTACTAATATAAGGTAGTAGAAGAAGGAGGTAATCATAATAAGTTTACTAATATAAGGTAGTAGAAGAAGGAGGTAATCATAATAAGTTTACTAATATAAGGTAGTAGAAGAAGGAGGTAATCATAATAAGTTTACTAATATAAGGTAGTAGAAGAAGGAAGTAACCATAATAAGTTTGGTGGTAGAAGAAGAGGGAGGTAGAGGAGGGAAGAGAGTGCTATTTCATTCCATGCTTTCAGATCAAGTGATCTACCTTTAGATGTGGCATTCTGAGATTTTACATTGAAATTCATGAATCACTTTCTGGGGGGAATATTGGTAGGACAAGGTGACAAGATGGCCACATGCTGGTGAATCCCCGCATGAAGCTGCCGCATCAATCATGGCTACAACATGACTGGTTGCTCCATGCTTGCTGTCCATCATCTGAGAGAGGGAGTATGTGATGTAGAGAAGATGAGAGAAGAGATGACACCACAAAGTAAAAAAAGACAAATAAACATCAACAGAAAACAGTGCAACGCGCCTGAGAACAGATATCTCAATCAGTACACAGAAGGGTTCGATTTTTGGTTCTTCATTTCTAAACGATGATACAAAGTTCAAAAAGAGCAAATCAGTCATGGCCAACAACACACAGCACCTCTAGCGTGGCATACATGCTCTGGCCCCCACTGGGCGGCTGATTGCGCTACCGTGTCTCATTTAGTCATTTCCAGCTGCGTCCCACTTCCCTGACCTGCTAATGGCTCTGATCTGGTGTCAGGGATAGAGCGTGGGGCCCCTGGAATGTGTCCACACACACACACACACACACACACACACACACATGCACACACACACACACACACACACACACACACACACACACATACACACACAAGAGGGATGGGAACTGATAACTTCCTGCTCCCAAACAACTGTAGGGAACACCAGCAATTAATTACCCCCATAATGACTACTGCGCCTCTGCCAATAGTGCATTGACCTGTGCTTACTCCAATGACATTGCAGCCTGCAGCGCTTAACAGTGACAGCAGTGGCCCGCCAAGAATGAAATGAGTTCAATCGCTGCAGCTTTTCCTGTCAGAAAAGGGGGAAAAAATTGGCAAGAACATATTGTAGAAGAGGGAAGGAGAGAGAGATAAATCTGCCGCCAAAAAAAACCCCATCCTGAAACATCTAAATGGTTTGTTCTGAATGGTTTGTGAATGTATGAACTGCCTGTACATTGAAGTGGTTGATGAAGTTACTTGAGAAATTAAGGTCGAAGGGGCCACCCTCCCCCTCTCTCTCCATCTGTGTGTGTGTGTGTGTGTGTGTGTGTGTGTGTGTGTGTGTGTGTGTGTGTGTGTGTGTGTGTGTGTATGTGTATGTGTGTGTAAGTGTGTGTGTGTGTATGTGTGTGTGTGTGTGTGTGTGTGTGTGTGTGTGTGTGTCAGGTGTTTTCAATCACACTCTAAAACTAGCACATAGCATAAGTGTTTCTCTCTCTCTTTCCACCCCCCATCCTCTTCCTATTTTTCATTCTTCCTGCCTCTCTCCCACTCTTTTGTGCTCTCTCCTCCTCTCATTCTGTTATTCCATCTCTCTGCCACCCCCCCCCCCCCCCTCTTCTCTTTTGCTACTGCATGTTAGGCCCATTATCCAGGTGGTGCTGTAATATCTGATGTTTTCCTGAAGTGGACATACAGCTCTGAGTATCATTTGGACTGTCTGTAACCACAGGCCAGTGTGTGTGTGTGTGTGTGTGTGTGTCTGTGTGTGTATGTGTCTAGGCCAGTGTGTGTGTGTGTGTGTGTGTGTATGTGTGTGTGTGTGTGTGTGTGTGTGTGTGTATGTGTGTGTGTGTGTCTGTGTGTGTGTGTCTGTGTGTGTGTGTGTGTCTGTGTGTCTATGTGTCTGTGTGTGTTTGTGTGTCTCTTATCTGAAGAGCTTTACTATCAGTCATAGACTCAGCTTCGAGCCAAATGTTTCAATTCAGTGCCTGTTGAAGGGCATCGGTGGTCCTTCACACAAGCGTACAGATACATGTTCTGCACACAAGGGTTTGATCGAAATGATGTGTTTCAAAATGCCTTTTGTTTAGTCTTTTATAGGTTCAGATCTCCAAAAGAGTGATGAGAAGATTAAGAAACATGTTAAAAACCTAATATAGTCAGGAAGATTTTCTCTTTTTACACAGGACAAATTCATATCTTGCCTTTTAAATACTGAACTTGTGTTAGGAGATTTTGACATACATTCCAATGTGTATGTTGCTAAATGTTGTTAATCATCTTCCCTTGAGAACTCTCTTCATCCACAAAATATCTATGTTGAAACCACACATTAGTAATGTGGAATGAACTTTCAAATAAACAGTGTAAATTATGGGGAATATTCCAGAGGGAGATAAACATATATGCACACTGTTAAAACAGCATCATAACAGATAAATCATGCATCTACATGTAGGATACATTTCTATAGCCATCGTTGTGCCATTTGGAAATGATCTGTGGACGCCAATTAAGAGTACACCTGTGCAGTTTACCAACAGTTTTCATTTTATTTTATTACAATAAATATAACTGGCGCTATCTGGATACAACAATAATGACTCAAATTATGTATGCATGTCAACTTTCAAAATCATATTGGCCTCATTATACTCCACAAATTATTTTGTTTTGTTTTGTTTTGTTTGGGGTTTGTCAGATCATTTTAAATTAGCAGATCTTATATGGAGCACAACAATAAAATAACATATCCTGATACATGAATGCATTATCTATGGAAATGTAGGCTATGCTTTAGCATACATTTAGCAAAAATACAAAAGAACGTCATACAAGACGCTGTTCATTGACAATGAGTCAAAGTTGTGACCGTCTGATCAAACATTACGCTGACCGCCACAGCCTCAGACAGCTAACAACACCTTCCGCACTGCAATGACCGCCCCTTTGCTGATCCTAACCTCGAGTGTTTGCAGGTTATACAGAGGGCACTTACACAAGGCTCCATATGAAGTGACTCAAATCTCAAATAAAGAGACATGGTGTTTGCACTGTGTTTGATGTCCCGGAGGATAACATCTATTTTGTTTGCTTTGGACCCCCTTGCTAATCATGTAAACCCCTTGGCAAAAACAAGATGTCCATCTGTGAGGAATCAGGAGGAATTTAGAAATTGAATTGGGTGGGGGAATTGGTTGAGGCAGATGAAACTTGTCATGTGCTTCCCCCATCTTACCTCTCTATTTCTCTCTCTATCTCTCTCTTTCTCTCTCTTTCTCTCTCTATCTCTCTCTTTCTCTCTCCATCTCACTCACTCAGCTCAGGCATAAAAAAAGAGTGACCTGTAAAAGTCTGTTTATCTCAGTTTCTATCTCTCTCTCTATCTTTCTCTCTCTCTCTCTCTCTCTGTCTCCCTCGCTCCCATTCAGGCTTAAGAGTGGTTGCCCCTGAGTGGTTATTCCAGGAATGCACTTTCATGAGTCCATGTTAAACAGACATCCTGGTATACCACCATTCATTGATTCTATTGAAATGGGGACAATATTATAGGAAATACAAAATGACAAGAAATTGACCAATTAGACTGCATGTGTACTCAGGGTACTCATGTGTACTTCGGTCTAGCAACCTTGGGTCTATTTTTTGATGATAACGAATGCACATTTTTATTTGGGACCAAAATGTGTAATTAGTGTAAATTTCAGATTGGATTATGCATTTGCAACTTAATAGCATATAGCATAGTGCTTTTAGGGCATATTCTGGTCTTACTCAAATCAAATTGATGTCGTTTTGGTCCCAGACAAAAAATGTACCATTTACCATAAATTTACCATACCATAATGCTCCATTACATAAGTGTCCTGTTACTTTCAAAAACAATAACAGTCACAACAGTGGGGTGGGATAAAGAGGCATTCCCACATTGAATGGGCTTCATAAAAGGAACTTTTGTTTCTCAAGTTCACTCAAGGCTAAAGATCTTGTCAGAACTCATTCTCTACACGGGGTCTGTTTATTTGCGTGGGTGCAAGTTTGTGTACTTTTGTGAGTTGGTGTGTGCCACTGTCACTAATTGATTGACTTAATTACATGTTATTCGACAATTTGATTAGCATGATTATGATTCTAAAAAAAGACTCACAAACATATACTCAGTTCCCTAAATAACCCCTCAGTTTATTTTTGTATGACATCTACAAAATATGAATATTGATGACGAGGAAAAAGAAAATTTGAAACCTCCAACATTCACTCAGCTGGACGAGGGAAACAGGAGGACAGTCCCGTATCACGATTTAGTTAAAATGTTCAAAATAATAAGAAGACGATATGTAATTATAAAAAGAAAGTTTCAAAATACCTGTAACTGCAGAAGAAATGACTCAGAAAAGAATGAATTGAAAGAATATCATGCAGACCTTTACTTTGTGTCCGAAGGTCTATAATGGAACCAGGCTAGTCTGACACACGTTACATGATGTGGCCCACCTCTTATAGGCTGTTCTTGTTCCGTGTCAATTCTCTTTCTCAAGTCTCTTCTCTGCATGTACTCCCACAGTTGGCTCTCCCCTTCTCTTTCATCCAAGTCATTTATCCTGTCTGCCACCTTTAGCCTCCATTCCTCTTTCCTCCATCTCATCCACTCTTTTTACTCATTTATTTGCTTATGAGTGAGATGGATCACTTGACCCCCCGCTTCCCAGTGCCAAGGTGATAGGATGTTAATAATGGAAAGAGACATATGATTCAGATGGCATGTCAGAGCATACGCTCCCACACACTCATGCACATCGGGGACCTCTGGTGGGGGGGGGGGGGTGGTGGGTGTGTGGGAGAGAGTGAGAAACAGACGTACAGAGAGGGAAAAAAGAGACGTAAGAAAGGAAGATGCGGGGAGATATAGACAGAAATAGCCTATGATGAATAGACAGTTGGAGAGGAAGAAGGACGGATACAACCCCATTTCCAAAAAAAAGTTGGGATGCTGTGCAAAATGTAAATGAAAGAGATAATCTGCACATCACATAACCCAAGATTTAGTTGCAAAAAGAACACAAACAACATATCAAATGTTGAAGCTGTCGAATTGTGTTGTTTTATGAAAAATATAAATTAATTTTGAATAATGCCAGCAACATAAAAGTTGGGAAGGGGGAACAAAAGCCTAGAAAAGTTGCTAAGGAAAACACAAGGAAGAACATTTCATGACTAACGAGGTTAACTGGCGCTTAGCTTGGGTATAAAAAAGTGCATCCTCAGAAGTAAAGATGTACAGGTATTCATCACTCTGTGAAAAACTGCGTGGGCAGATAATGCAACAATATAAGAGTAATGTTCCTGAATGGTGTAGAATTGCAAAAAAATTGGGGAATTCATCTATGGTACATTATATAATTAAAATGTTCAAAGAATCCAGAGGGAACATTGTATGCAAGGCACAGAGCTGAAAAACAATATTGAACAGCTATGATCTTCAGGGTCTCAGATGGCACTGTATTAAAAACAAACTTGTTTCTGTTATGAACGTTGCATGGGCTCAGGGAAATGTCCAATAGCCATTGTCTAAGAGCACAGCTTGTGTTCACAGGTCACAGCTTGTAGTCCACAAAATGCTGGTTGAAACTCTACCATGCAAAGAGGAAACCATATTTGGACATGATCCAGAAATGCTGCTGTCTTATCTGGACTTGGGCTCATTTGAGATGGACTGAGACGAAGTGAAAAACGGTCCTGTGGGTAGAGCACTCAAAATGTGTAGTTCTTTTTAGAAATCATGGACCCTGCATCCTCCGGGCTAAAGAGGAGAGGGACCGTCCAACTTGTTGTCAGTGCACAGTTCAAAAGCCATGCAGCATCTATGATGGAATAAGGGTACTTTAGTTCCTAGGCATGGGCAGCTTGCACATCTGGCAGGTACAAATGCTGAATGATAAAAGTTTTGAGCAACATATGCTGCCATCCAGACAATGTCTTTCTGAGATAAGGCCTGGACATTTCTGTGAAACAATGCAGTATGGCTCCATAGTAAAAGAGTCTAGGTGCACACACGGCCTGCCTGCAGTGCCGACCTGCCACATGTGGTGCAGCATGGAATGAGAAACATGACTAAGAAGACCTCAGAATGGGACATTTCATTCTCAAAACTCCAGCAACTAAACCAAATGTTTAGAGACTTTTGAGAAAAGAAGAGGTGATGCAACACAGTTGTAAACATGCCCTTGTCCCAACTTTTCTGAACATGTTGCTGCCTTCTAATTCAAAATTAACATACCTCCCCCTTTCCTTTTCCTTTATACTATTCTCATTTGCATATATGGTTTACATGTTCTGAAAATCAGCATTTTCTTTTTCATTTTAATTTTCATTTCATTTATTTATTTAAAGGACAGTGCGCATTGATCAACATTTCTGTAAATGTGCCAGTGTTAGCCGGCAGGCTAATTTTCAACTGTAGTCCATTGGCAAGATGTTATACTAGGCACATGGTGGCTAAAAAAAGAACATATGAAATCACATAGCAATTGCTATAGATACAGCAATAAAACATAATGTCATAGGACTGGCTCCATTAAAACATTTAGAACATAAGACATATAACCATACAGCCATACAACCCTTAAGGGATCAATAAAGTAACCATCTATCCATCTATCTATCATACATACACTATGGATTACAGGACAGCTAAACTATAGAGGCAGACCAACATTAATGTATTATGAGAGGTGCTCACATTTTTGTATGCTCAAAAGCCAGTCCTTAAGATGGTGTGTGAATGTATGGTGAGAGGTGGAGTTTCTAATGTCCACTGGCAATTGATTCCATAGTTTAGAGGCTCTTACAGAAAAACACAATTGGCCAAAGGAACTGGACCTAAGAGGGACTGCACAGTCCCCTCTTAATAGACCTTGTGGTTCTGCTGCTAGATGACTTTTGCTGAGTGGAGGGGGAGCCTTCCCATTAATGATCTTAAAAATTAGGCATGCATCACTGTGTTTTAAAATATTTTCCCAACTGAGTAGGTTATATTTGTTAAGAATGTTACAGTGGTGGTAAAGTTTTGTTTTTCTTTGTCCAAGACTTTAAGTGCTTGTTTATGAAGTGATAAAATAGGCCTTAATGCTGTGCTACATACAGTATCTGGGTCCAGCTTGTCATACAATATGTTAGGTGAGGGATTATTATAGTATTCATGTATAGATTTGCTACAGGTGTTGTCAAACAGTTCCTTATATACCTAAAGTTCGCTAGGTTACATTTGGTTATTTGCACTACCTTTCTCACTTGATGTTTAAATTATGTTTTTTACAGTTTTTCTTTTTTCTAAAAATTCTCAAAATCACTTTTTTTAATTAAAGCTGTTTCTCTCCACCCTGAACAAATAGCAATGCTTCAGTGCATCCATGCAACTGATTGTACAAATATCTGCTGTTATTTTATTTTCAATTGCTATGTTGGTCAGAATGAACTATACTGGTTCCCTGCTGAATAGTCCTACCCCATAAAACAAATTGGCCTTATTTCATCGCTTGTGTCATTACATGCAAATGTGTTGAACTAGCTGTCATAACTAGATGTAATAGTCTATCTAGCATAAATACATGTGACCTGACAGACAGGAACGTCAGGATGTATAGAAAGATGTACAGTGGTGCACAGTTCTGACCCATGGGTGTTTTACTGTATATTGGTCAATTTGAATTTCAATGTCTGTCAACAGAAAAAAAAAAAACGTTCAAACATATCCACTGTCTTGCAATCAACCCCCTCCACACAAAATAATGTGCAACTTAGTTAGTTTTAAATAGTTTTGAAATAGAAAATAGTGCTGCCTTGCGCATTGTTCATTAGAAAATGTTTACAGAATAAACTGTCACTGTTCACTACCTTGACATAAACGATGGCGTCAGGACTTGTCATTTTGATTGCACTAACAGTTTCATTGGTAAATATTTGCCTTTGAGGCATAAACAAAGCATCTTAACAAGTTACACACTTTTGCAGCTAATCCATTATGCAATGCAGTTTGCTCTAATTGCTCTGAGAAATGCAAATCTGAGAAACTGTTGTGCAAATGTTAATGATGATTCAAGAAATGCACCAAAGCGACTGAGAAAAACTGTAACTGACATTTCATACAGCGTCCCATCTTGAGAGACAGACCGACAGATATACACTCACAAACAGAGAGGCAGAAGAAAACAGACAGACAGTTAGACAGAGAGACAGACAGACAGAAACAAACTGACAGACAGACAGACAGACAGACAGAGTCAGAAACAAACTGACTGACAGACAGACAGACAGACAGAGTCAGAAACAAACTGACAGACAGACAGACAGACAGAGTCAGAAACAAACTGACAGACAGACAGACAGACAGACAGAGTCAGAAACAAACTGACAGACAGAGTCAGAAACAAACTGACAGACCGAGAGCAAAAGCGATTGCCCATGTCTGTGGCTGTGTGATGTGGATCCTGCCTCCATCTCCCTGGACACTACCGCCGCTGACATGGCGGATGGCGAGAGGGCAGTCGAGAGGGAAGGCCAGGCAGAGCCGCCCATCTGCCAGTAATCCCAAAGTTTTGGGAGTCAACGGAGCAAGGGAATCCATTACCCTGAGCCCTAGTGTGGCGCTAGCCAAGAATACAGCCAAATCTGCCATGCTCATTACCCACACCTGGGGAAAGAGCAGAGAGCAGAGCCAGGGCTAAAGAAATGAGAAGCTAGTGCGCTCTCTCCCTATCATCCTCTCTTTCTCTCTCTTTCTTTCTCTCTCACCCCTTCTCCCTCTCTCTTTTTCTCTATGCGCACCAATGTAAACCCTTTAGGGGAAATGCATCTCCTTCCCATGTAATGACTGAAATAGCTTGCACCAAAAAATATGTGAGATGTGCAAAAATATGACCTGAACAAAGCGCTGGTGACTGTTGAAAACTCACAAAAAAGAGAGAGGGAAAGAGAGAGAAAAGGAGAGAGAGAGAGAGAGAGAGTGCAGGAAAAATTAACAACTCTTTTGGCACCAGAAAGAATTAAGCGTTTGATTCCTCAAAAATCCCTCCAAATCCCTGACTCGCGGCTGTTTTCCAGATCTCTCGCGCTCTCTCTGCTCTTCCCTGTGATTTTCCAGGACAAGAGCAGAAAATCGATACTGAGTGTCATCTCCTGATATGAGTCTCTCCCTCCAACCATGATGCCGTCTGACTACTACCTGTCAGTGTTTGTACCCTGATTTCTCTCCCTAGGTGACATTTCTTGTTTTTGTCTTTTTTCTCCTTTTTGCTGGGTCTTTTCCTTCTTTGTTTTTGTCTCTTAGAATCATACTCACTGGTTTGTTTGTTTCTCGTGTTCTTCATCCCCAAGTGTGTATGATCTTCATTACAATACTCTCAGCATTGTGGCGCCTTGTCTTATCAGTGCCTTGTCTTACTTACTCGTAAAATCATGTTAGTGGTTTTACTGAATGTCTGCTGAGGTTTCAATAAGATGGATTTGTTTTGCTCATCTGTTAACGACTTTATCGCAAGTGGCATTTGAGGACACATTTGAGGCTTGCTTCCTGTTATAGTGTTAGACTTAGACTTACTTAGACTTAGAAAACGTTACTGTCCTCGAGAGGCAATTTGTGCTACAGCATTAGTGGTTACATTATCAGAAATTGCAAACGTAACTAAGCAGTAGCCAGGAACCGGGAACACTTTTCAGCAGCTGGTCGTCTAAAGGCAGCATAAAGACGTAGAGTTGACTTTGTCTTGTGTGGGAACTATCACATCTACACAAAGAGACTACAGGGACCTGGAAGGCCCACAGTAATTGCGTCTGTAAAGCAAATAGGCGGAACGGAGCTGAAAGGGCAGAAAGGAAGCTTCACAGCGCTCCGTGGTAAACACCAGCTAACTATACCTGACAAACAAGACACACACCATGTACTTCTCTTTCACTCCGCTTTTGTCAAGGCGGTGTGTGAGCGACTGGAAATAAAGAGGCAAGCAAGGTGATGGACCTACCTCAGAAGCTGAGGAATGAGAGACTCACAGGTCATTCTTCATCTCTGTTGATCAGAATACATAAGTGCGTCACTTCTATTCTGCATGCTTATTAAAAACTCACAGCTTAGATTCCAACTATTTGACTTTTAACATAGGCCAAGGAAATTGTGATATTCTGCTTTTTATATTTTGAATGGCTAATCAACAGTGCCTTTCATGTCGTGGGCAGCATGCAAGCTATTTTATGCTTGCCACCCACTAACTTTATGCCTACATGTTTCATAACCAGTATTTTTTATTCCCTGATGCAAAAATATCAGATGGGCCATTTCCTTATTGAGGCGCATTTGACATTTACTGCCACAATCGGGTGCATCAGTACTTGGAACAGGATAACGTTGCTTCATACATCCTCCGTATGACAAGATAGCTGAAGTCAACGCCAAAATAATGCCACAGCATATATCGCATAAGCTGGGCTGTCGTGCTGATGAAATATCATTGGGAGCGTGTGTGCGTTGTCAGCAGCAGCAGCAGGGTAGGGTCACCCAACAGGCCTGTGCATAAGCAGCACACAGCACGCGAGGCAGACAAAATTACAGGCAATTTCACTCACAAAAAATGTGCATGAGGTCCAGCATTTCTGAGGCTGTTGGAGATCACTTCACTGATCTTCCTTTCACCTGAATGTAGGCCTACTATACTGCAGCAGGAACATAGCATGGTTTATAATGAAATTTGTCATTAGTAACGGTATATAATTCCATTTATAAAGGAAAAATTCTATGGGTAAAATGATGGAATCATGGATGGCAGCTGTAAACTGTTAGGGAACAAACAGACACAGTTCCAACACACAGGAACTCTTGTGTTGTGCTGCCTGTGGCCCTAACTGATTTTACTCCTAATTGACATATCTTATTACACACCAACTAATTGAACAATAAATGTCATGTGTTACCAGTTCTGCAGAGTAAGTGGCTATTTCAAGTGGACTATAACTTGCTTGTTGCCCAGATACGGTATAGCAGCATAGGAATGAGACTTTCTGTATACTGTAGCCTACAAATATTTTTTTTTGTCAGATTTTTTGGGAAGATCTATTAGGAATAGGACATATCAGTGAAACATTCAGATTGTTATAGCATTTTTTTTATGGAACCCACCATTATGACCAGTAGTTTAATCCCATTTTTATTGAACTTGAGTAATGATTGTTATAACATGACCCAATAATAAGTAATAACTGGTATTACCTTATGAATGAGCATCAGTAGTGCATTACTTTCAACAAAAATATTGTGTTTGTCATATGTGTACAGTAAAGAACATTCCACCTGAAAGTATGAAAAACACATGGACTTCATAGGAAAGAGTGACAGTGCCCTCTAGTGTCTAAAGTCAGTTATTCAGATTCAAACAGCTCAGTCCTGGACTCTCCACGTCACCAGCGTTTGAGATAGATGTCCCTAACAGGAGTTGAGTCATGCGTTCTCATTAACAACTGTACAGACAATTTATGCAAATTTCCAGTTCACAGATCACAGTGTGATCTGCAAGGCTTTTAATCTCAAGCAGCTGGTGCTTTCTCTTCAATAGAATACAGACAAGGAAGTTTAACTGAGGTGAAAATATTCCAGTCTGCAAGTCTGCTTCTATGTAATAATCTACTCTATTTAATGGCATCCAAAAATGCTGTCCCTAACAAACCGCTCCCACTCTTAATGTATTTTTTTTCTCTCAAAACATGTCTGAGCAAAATTTGCTCTTGCGGCGGAAGCTCTTTCTGAAGGCTGCCACCTTGCAGAGTTTGGGAACAGCCCCATAAATAACATAGTGGCCCATAAATGACCGGGCCCTTTTCGAGGTCGTCTAAGGATGTGAGGAGGAGAACGAGGAGTCCCTGGGCTCCCCTGGACTCGTAACTGCAGCAGCAGCAGCTTTCAGACAAGTGGACTCAGCCAAGAGCTCCTCTGGCAGGCCTGCCTCTGACTCCACAGATGAAGTGTTCTCATCTGAAGGCCAAAGAAGACGGGCCGTGTGAGAAAGCGTATTGTGTGTTTTGCTGTTTGCCTGAAGGTTGCTTGACAAGAGTGGTAGAATGTATTGAGGATGATTGAGTTTTTTACAGTAACTAGCAAAAAGCACATGATACTTTTTTTTACAGGGTGTATGACTAAATGACTTAATAACCGCTTTAAAACTATTTGGCCCTCATATCTGGCATAGTCTCTCTCTTACTAGTTATATGATTGAGTCCTTGGGAACGCAGAGAAGTCCCTAGTGAGGGAGATAGAGCAGAACAGATGCAGAGAAAAGAGTGAATGTGTAGTTATTGTGTGTGTTTGTGTGCGTGTTAGTGCGTGTGCATATGTGTATGTGCGTGTGTATGATTGTGTGCGTGTGTGTGTGTGTTTGTGTGCGTGTTAGTGCGTGTGCATATGTGTGTGCGTGTGTGTGTGTGTGTGTGTGTATGTGTGTGTGTGTTGGTGGGTGTGTATGTGCGTGTGTGCGTTTGTGTGTGGGTGTGTATGTGCATGTGTGTGTGTGTGCATATGTGTATGTGTGTGTGTGTGTGTGTGTGTGTGTGTATGTGTGTGTGTGTGTGTGTGTGTGTGTGTGTGTGTGTGTGTGTGTGTGTGTGTTTGTGTGTGTGTGTGTGTTTGTGTGCGTGTTAGTGTGTGTGCATATGTGTATGTGCGTGTGTATGTGTGTGTGCGTGTGTGTGTGTTGGTGGGTGTGTATGTGCATGTGTGCGTTTGTGTGTGGGTGTGTATGTGCTTGTGTGTGTGTGTGTGTGTGTGTGTGTGTGTGTGTGTGTGTATGTGCATGTGTGTATGTGTGTGTGTGTGTGTGTGTGTGTGTCTGTATGCTGCCACACACAGTGTCTGCAGACCTGTCTGCTTATGTAATTCCCTCTCATTTGCACTGAAGGTCAAGAGAGCGTCTCACCCCTGAAGAGGTTTTTTCCATTCATTTCCCTGAGCAGCGCTCGGAATTCTCCTTTCCTCATACTGCCATGACAACCAGCATTCTTCTGCCGAATGGCACCGCGCCATTTAGCAAGGCGAGGCGGCAGTGGCATACTGACCTCACCGTTCATTCGCTGCCATGCACCGCGAGAATGCTAAATACTGTATGCTGACGAACGCATCAGCAGAGCATGGTGCTTGCTTGATTATGGCTCTCAGTCATTCAAACCCTGTCTCAGTTTTTTAGGGTACTGTCAGCTGACATGGGTTTGCTTTGGATAGGCAATTAATGTAGACATAAATGAATGATGAGCGGGGATTATTGACAGTTATTTGGATTGAGAATAATCCTCGCCGGTTATACACAGTGCTCCGTATGTTGTCATCTACTTTTCCATTAGCATCTGTGTGCAAGTGCTCACGAATACTTTGTTGAATCCCTGTTTGTGTGTGTGTGTGTGTGTGTGTGTGTGTGTGTGTGTGTGTGTTAGGGCCGCAACTAAAAAATATTTTCGATTACTTTCTTGATTAATCGATTAGATGTTTGATCGATAAAATGTCAGAAAATGGTGAAAAAAAGTGTACAAATGCCTTGTATTTGTCCACATGGCAAATATATTTAGTTTTTTCCTGTCATAGAGGAGTAAGTAAAGCTGAAAATATTTAAGCTTAAGAAGCTGTAATATATTTTCCCTAATAATAGCAGAAACCGATAAACAAAAAATAGTTGACAACTAATGTTAGTGTGTGTGTGTGTGTGTTCCATACTGTACATGTGTAGTCTCAGGATGCAATCCATACCTTCAATCCATATGTGTGTCTGTGTGTGTGTGTGTGTGTGTGTGTGTGTGTGTGCATGCGTGCCTGTGCTTCACTCATGTGTGCATGTGTATGCGCTACAGCTAAAGACCATACTTCAGAATGTAGATGGACGCTATGGTTGACATGGAAACAATACAGATTGGGCTGGGTTGTCATGGTTACCTGGTGGGTGGTGCTGCCAGCATTGTGGTCTTTGCTGCTCAGCTTTGTCCATACTTCTGAACTGTGAATCTATGGAACGAAGATCAGACAAGTGAGAAGGACAATGAATATAGGGGGGGAAAGCCTGGCTGTAGCGTAGCATAGGCCATCATACAACAGCATGGAACACAAAAAATCATGGCAAATTGATAATAGACTGAAAGATATAGTCCTCTTCTCTTGTAATATTATGACAGTTTGGCAACTGGGCAAGGGAAACTAAGGAAAAGTTGCATATCGAGTCATGAGCTATTTTCAAGACTGTCCTAGCCCTCTTAGATCATAATGTTTCTGATTTTGTTTTAGAAGTGAGCATAGTGACTTGTTATCACATCATATCACACATCATTACATTAGTTGTCAAAGTTTTCTAATTCTGCTCTTAAACCATTACATATGAGTGGATTTGTTATTCAATCAGTGTTTTTCTTGATCACTTGATCAGTTTAGTTGCCGTGTGATGTTAATTTGGGGCGAATTCAAGCCTTCAATCCACCTGCTGTGAAGATAGTGACAGCCATTGCCTTTCAACTCGGTTCCCCTCCAGTGATTCAGCATGTTTACACTGTCACAGCCTTTCATTAATTGATTAGCAAATCAGCCGTCAAATTTGCTGCTGTCTCTCTCCACTCGTGAGGAAAAGTGAAATGTCAGCTCCTCCTTCTTCTTCCTCTCTGACAAGCAGCAGCATCATTCATTTCACCCCCTCTTCTTTCCCTTTCAGAAATCGGGCTAACTGGCCCTCCCTCTCACAGCAGAAAGAAAACTTTGACAACTAATGTAATGATGCAATTACACAATCCATGCAGTTATCTGGCTGCCTCGCCAAGCCACCAACCACTGTATCTGCTGAGGAATTATGAGGCAACTTCTGGAATTTACCACAAAGTCCACTACAAAATGTTGAATATGCATGCTGTATTTTCTCTTGTCAAAATGGGAATGAATCTGCTCCTGTGCTCAGCTCCGGGCCAGACACGGGCCAGACATGGCTCACACCTGCTGTCTGGAGCATAAGTCGGTTCAAGGTTGGCGTCTGTACCTCATGTTGTTGAGGTCTTCTGTGTATGAAAAGCCCAACAGAAGAAGTAGGCAAGTGGAAAGGATACTTGAGAACTTGAAGAGAACTGAAGATGGGCTAAGCCTGAAACATTTCTATCCTAGTCTTTGTCCTCCCAAGGCCTTGCAGTGCACACTGTTTGAAAGTGTGAGTAGGCTTCCATACGGTGGAGAAGCATCCTAAACATCCTTGTGATGACAGTTGCAGAGTCTGGGTGTCTATTCACCTTCTGGTGAATCTGGAGATCGTATTACTATCTACTATTACGTTGTACTATGGTATTGTTTAATGGTACTGAGGCTTTAATACAATTATGAGAGTGCATTCTGTTTTTCCATACTATAAGAATTGCCTGATTGTTTAGCCTATAATGTTTATATTTTTGACAAGAGAAAATACAGCATGCATATTCAACATTTTGTAGTGGACTTTGTGGAAAATTCCAGAAGTTGCCTCATAATTCCTCAGTAGATACAGTGGTTGGTGGCTTGGTGAGGCAGCCAGATAACTGCATGGATTGTGTAATTTCATCATCCCACTGAGAGCTCACACACAGAGAGCTCTCCAGTTGTTGGCATTTGGGCCTTAGCTTAGCCCACCCCACGTGTGTTTACCCTCACTGGAACTGTTCCAGGCACCAGGCCGCCTTGTGTAGCTAAGCAATGAGCATCAAACCAAATTAGACGGTGAGTCAATGGATCAGATAGTAGCTCATGTCACAAACACGAGATTGTGATAACACAGGGCTTCCTTCGTAGAGAGAGTGAATCAAACTGGCTGTAGCCTACTCGGTAGGGGATTTAGATCTCGCTCAGTTTTTGACAACTTTACACAAAGAATGACTGATAAAACACATCCACATGAGGCATCTTTTCCAACCAACTTGACAGTAACCATACTCATATTTCCATCACTCCTAAATGGTTGCTGATTGATAGTGTAAGATCTTCTCAGATAGGCCTAGTAATTTATACTGCAGTCCCTATGTAAACTAAGTGAAGGGATACTCAAACTAAGGTAGGAGATACATCATGTGGCTTCAGAAGGTTTGGCCTATCCTATTCATGATTTCTCTCTCCTAAGAAATATCATGCCTCAAGCTGCAATCATCTATGAGACAGTCTTTGAGTCAGAGGAAGTGACTAAATAGTGAAAAGTCGAAATAAATTGTTTGGTCATATCCCAGTTAGTTTCACAGTTATCACGTATCTATAAGTCTTATAGATCCAAAGTAAGTTATACTATTGTGTGAAAACACAACCCTAAGAGAATAAACACAAGCTTACCATTAGCTTTAGATATTACAGATGCATGGCTCGTCCAGTTGAGTGTAGTTCTTAATCAAGTGGCCTGCAAAGCGCTGTAGGCTACTGCCAGGCTGTAGCTTGGACCTTTTAAATTAGTATAACTGTAACCAATTTTGTAAGGCATGCATGCACCTCTCTATATTAACCTAGGCTATACTAAGAGCTTATCTCACAATGAGACATAACCCTATTAACACCTCTGCATTTGGCATAGTGGTAATGCAGCATGGATTGGTGCCAGCCCTGTAAGCAAAGAGGAAATGTCTCACAGTTCAAACTATCTCATTTTTGGCGTAATAGTTTCAGGACACACAGATGTGCACCCACGTCATTATCCATGACGGAAATTTCTGTTAAGTGTGAGTTCGCACACTTTGGTTGCACGCACCCTTCTGCTAACAGCTGCACTTTTTGATAGACCACAACTATCGGCTCTTGCTAATGCTGAGGAGGTATGAGCTGATGTCATCATTGGATGAAGATGCTCTCGCGCGGTTAAGTATTTTCCAGTTACCACACGCAAAAGTGCGTTGCTGGTGCTAACTCCTATGAAACATTTCCCTCGTCGCTTAAAGCTCTGCTTTTAGGAAATCGAGAGGGAGATGCAGATAACGACATGACGGTTAGTCCGTAAGTAGGCTACCGCGAGAGAGACATAGAATGTCCCAGATTCAGGGGAATTATAACTGCGCAATTCGTGTTGGATCGCCGTGTCACTGGTCTCCTTAGAACAACGTGGTGCCCTAAACGATGCCAGGGAAAGGTAAGACACTCATATCAAGGATTCAGTGTTAAGTAATTATGTAATCATTTGGTGAGGTAAGTGGTGATGGCGTGACATATCAGTCTCTCCCAAACTGTCTATTGACTTATAGCCTGAAGTGCTGTCTCAAAATGGACAATCCCCAATAAGCGAAATTAAACATACATTTTTAATGAATATAAACATAACTTAAAGATGTAAATGTAAAATATTGATATGACAAACTTTTTGAGAAGTTATGTAGGCTAATGCTGTGTTCAGGACTTTTTTTGTAACTGTTACTACATCAGCCAAATCTAAATCCATTTGGGTATAGATATGTAGCTGCATACCATGATGGCAGTAGGCTACTAGTAGGCCTACATTAGCAAATTGATGTTTTAATTTAATCAGGAACATCAGGAACAAACACACACACACACACACAGACACACACAATCATGTAGGCCTACACATTGGATTGTCTTGAGACTCTACAATATCAACTATTACAAACCCCCATGGGCTGGCCAAAAATCAGATTTTTGTGTGCAGGGACTTGAACACTCAACAGCCAAGAGCTGGAAAACGTATGCACTGTGTGTTAGACTGCATTAGATGCAGTGGGAAATGATATGCACATTGCACCCATCTGGGCCCATCTGCATAATCTGATTGTTACTGTAATTTATGAATCACAGTTTATAAATAATAAATCGTCACACCAATAATATACTGTAGGCCGCTAGTTCAATACCAAGAATCTTTGACTACCCTGTGAGTTTGCAAAATAGTAATTATAGTGTTAGAAAAGGTTATACCATACAGCTACATTTTTAACCAAGGTCACAGTTACTGACAGACTGTATATTCAGATTTGCGTAATGTCTTTCCAAAATAGTTTACTAGTCACAGGGCACCACTGATTCACTGACTGTCCACAAGGTGGCAATGGAGGATCTAGGAATCCTTGACTTCCTTGCTTGCAACGAATGAAGTGTCATAATATGTCTTTTTCGATATGAATGTGGAAAAACGTTTGGTCATATTCTTGCCAGGCTCAGCTGTATTGATCAGTCTATAAGTACTGCCTAATACAGTGTAGTAGTATATCTAATTAGTGTTGACGTTGCTGGCTCTGCCCTGTGATAGCTTTCTTTAGCAGATAGATAATTAACAAAAGCATGCAGCACATTTGATTACTGTGACTAACATTATTTTTTGGTGCATAATTACTTCACCATAGCAACACAAAATCCTTGGTCAACATTTCTGTATTGAATAAGCCTTGCTGTCGCTGCTAGCTTCCAAGCAACACATTTTCATATTATGTTTTATCATTGAATTTGTTGTCCCGCACACAGTGTATGGTGTCCAGTCAATGTTTATACTTACTTACTTTATACAAACAACCAAAATGTACTAAATGCACTCGTTTTTGATTTTCTCGATTTAGCAGGAAACAGCAAAAACATGGACATAAACTCTCCTCCAGAGATGATCTGTTCACTGTGGGTGAGGCCCAGAAGCAGAGACCCCGCATCCATCAGAGACACCCCTCAAGGCTCTCAGTGTGTTCTCCATACTGGGCTGCATGGCCTCAGTGACACGCCTCATGAACTCAGTGCTCCCCTCTCTGGTGAAGAGCATGCGCAGTGGAAACCAGCACACAAGATACACACACACACACACACACACACACACACACACACACACACACACACAAACACACACACAGCAAGGCCAAAGGCAAGATGAAGTCGCCATCATGCAGCACTCCTCCTCATGCGAAGGGGCTGCTCGAGATGGAGGGCACCAGCTGCAGCCCCTGTCTGAGGACAGCCAGCCGTCAGCCAACCACAAACGCGAACGTATGATGGAAGCCTTGACGAGCCAGTGGCTTCCACAAGGAGGTGGGTGTTGGGAGCAAGCTTGGCCAATGGGGGGGGGGGGGGATTGAGCCGGGTTATGCCATGTTCATCAGCATGACACAGCCATGTGTGAAATGGATTTTGAAGTCGCTGTCTTCCCTGATATGTACACAGCATGTCCATGTGAAATTGTGCCTCTCTGAGTTCTCCTCAGCTTCATATGTGGCCCATTTCTTTATCTGTCACTGACACCTTGTGTTACCTGACTGACATACTGTTTGTCAAATGAATTAGTCCAGCTATTAGTGCAGTGTCTCTATTCAAATGCAACATAATGAACTCATGACTCCCATACAGCCAGAGCTCATTTGCTCAAGCTGAGAGAATCAAAGGCAGGGATGTTTATTCAAGAGAAATCCATTCCATTCCGAGTCCCTTCCCAGCTGTTGGAAGTGAGGGTTGGAATACTGAACAGGTGATTCCATCTCACCTGAGATGTGCGCTGGTTGTTCATGTTTTGGCTTTATCAAGATCATACATTTCAGAAATGCAGAATATTACAATACATGCAAGCAAAGAGAATGCACACTGGTATTTTCAAAGATGGATATTTGCACAAAATCCTTTTTTTCCCCCTGCCAGTGTAAAGACATTTATATCTTGAGAGATTAAATTGCCCATCGTCCCCTGAGAAATTATAGCTGGCTTCTGGCAAGACTTTTTTGTGTGATACTTGTTGCACTTGCAACCCCAAGCATTAACCCTTAAAGGTGTAGGTTTTTGAACATTCTAAGTTCCGCAACAATTGAAGGTTCTAAAATTCTATGTTGAATTCAATGAACCCAGATATTCTTTAGAACGTTCATTTCTCAACATTCCCGTCACACTGGTGTGACGGTACTCCTTTAAGGGTTAAGCATTTGGAGAGGCACTTGGACATGTTTATTTTGTTTATTGAGACAAATCATACAAAATAATCAATCAAAATGTCAAACAAAATCTATTTATATCTATACTAACAATTATTCTGGTAGACAAAGATATTGTGCTTTTTTATTCAATAATATGATGTGCAAAACGTACAAAGCTGCACACTTTAAAACCTCTTTTAATTAAAGTCTTTACTACTGCATTAACTGCAGCATAAATGACCTTAAAGCAACACCAAAGAAATTTCCCTCTGTCGCACGCACGCTATTTGTTTATCCAGCACCGGCTTTGCAAATAACGATGTCCACAGACAAGGTAGAATATTTTGCATGACTTAAAGTACGATGTATTGCGACATCAGATGCAAGTCAAATTTGTAGTTTCTTATGTCTCATTCCATCGAACTACAGATCCGCTACCCGATCTGGCAAACTTACATAGTGCGGTTATAGCCGATAGAGGGCCGCGAAGCGAATGCAGAATTGCCGTTCGCCCTGTTACGAGTTGATGAACCACTGAAACGATTTTGGAAACATTATTTTAAGGTACAAAAAACTCTTTGGTGTTGCTTTAAAATCACCTTTTATTTGAAGACTACACTTACCCATAATTTATTAATAACATTATTAGCCGCGTTTTATACATTGCTTTTTGCAAAATTTGAAATCACTGTACTGCAAGAAACAACTGTAAAAATGAGTGAAATGAGGAACTTTCTTCTTGT
This sequence comes from Alosa pseudoharengus, assembly GCF_046254945.1. NCBI lineage: Eukaryota > Metazoa > Chordata > Actinopteri > Clupeiformes > Clupeidae > Alosa > Alosa pseudoharengus. The sequence continues at coordinate 11,774,234 of NW_027468870.1, forward strand.
GACAGTGGGCCACATTCAAAGGCTCTCTGTGACTAATCACATTTCTGAAAGGCCATGTGTAGACTTCGCTATGACCTCTGTTTTGACAGATAAGTAATTGTAAGTAACAGGATGGAATTCCGTCTGCATGAAAGCACTCACAGGAAGCCATTCAGTCACTTACAGAACTCTTGAGAAGTCTACACTCGTAACTGTCAGCGGAGGCAAGACATCCGCACATAACATAATGCAGTTGAGCCTGACACAGAAATACACTCTTATGCTCATTGATTAATATCACCTGTCTGTTCATGCTCTCATCTCTCTTGTTTTTTGGCCTTTTTTGGGAATAGTACACGCCATGTAGCAGTTAGAAAACCAATAGTCGTGTTGTTATAAACATGTTGAATCCTGTATATGAACCTGCTATGAGAAATACAGGAACTAGTATGTAGAGTGGCATTTAGAGTCAACAATAATATACAAAAAAACATATTTTTTTCAGGAACCCTGGTTAATGAAGCAATGCCTTTGCAATGTTTTGCTAGCCCAAACGTACAAAACCACAAATGTCTACGTAACATATAAGGTATAAATACTTTGAGGTTTTGGGTGCACAGAACAATCTAGGCTCAGATGCAGACAGTCTTAAACGGTTTCTATTTTACCCTATCGGTCGCATGCGGCACTCTCCAGGCTACGATGCGGCAGTATGCAACAGCATCAGCGGGAGCACGCGGGGCCCTGGTGGGATCTATGGGACCCCAGTGGGGGGCCTCTGAGCTTCACAGTCAGAGGGATTTTTTATCTGCGCCCAGCCCATGCATATCTCCCTGCTCTGACGAACCTCCAGGCCAGCCTGATACTGCTGCAGGAGACCCAGAGGACTGAGGGAGAGATAGAGAGACAGGAAGGAAAAGAATGAGAGCGATAGATGGGAAGAGAAAGAATGATGGAGAGAGAGGAGGGGGGGAGGACTGATTCCACTGCCTGCTGTGTCTTATCTTCATTATGGCCTCACACAAGATGCAGGTTTGTGCATAAGCAGAGCTGCTGCCCGACAGCTGATCAGCCATTGTGGCTTTGCACACAAAGAAAATTACTTCACACTATCAGTGAAAGCCACTATAAGCAAATTTTCACTCTAATCTGTCTCTATGAATAGATGCTTTAAGACAAAAAAAGAGAACTTGTTTGATCTCTTCAATCTTCCATTAAAGTACAAAGGTCCCACAAATCGGTTAACTTTCTGAGAGATGGACACTCCTTTCAGAGCTCTTGAAAGTTAGCTATAAATCCCAATATGGCTCACAGCAAACCAACTAGCACAGTCAAGACTTCACCCTGAAAATAAGGCTCTGCATGAGAATCCATGCATCCCTTTACATTCTACCCTACCCAGACCCCTCGTTCCCCAAGCCCACTGTGATGTCATCGCCTTCAGAGTCGTTGGGTTCATTGGCTTGCTGCCAGCACGTGAATCACCTCCCTCCAAATCACCGAATGTTTTTCATCTGTGTTCTCTCACAATGGAAGCTTAGCTATATATTAACCTCCCCTGTAGAGGTTGTTTCTCAGACAGTGAATCTAGTGGCTGCCTGCACAAAGCTGCTAAACTGAGACCAGTGCCTATGTAGAGCCTGTGCATAACTGCATCTATAATTTTTGCTCTATAACGTTACTGTGTCAGGAATGTGTAATTATGATCACATGTGTCAGTCCCCATTGAGAGTGCACAGGGATTTCATGTTTTACTGACTCAAGCGTGGAGTTCTGTTACCATGGTGAACATGGAATCCAGCTCAGCAGAAATGCCTTCTGATTGGCTGATAAGACTACATAGGGATGTGCAGCAAGCTGTTCAGCTGGCCAATGGAGGCCGGGCAGCATTAGGGCTGTTGCTATGGGAAGTCAGTTGGGCTTGCTGGAATCTCTCCCCCTCTCAGTCTCACTCTATCTGTCTCAAGCCTTCTGTATCTCCCAACACCTCCTCTGTTTCATTGCCTTGGCATTTGTGTGTCACCTTGGCTGTCATCTTGTAGGGAAACAAACGGGGAAAAAAGACATGTGGAAGGGTCTCTGCACTGATAAATCTCCCATACTCACACACAGACACACACATTCACAGCCATTATCTCCTGTTGTCTTGACCACACACCTGATGGTCTCCTCATCAGCACACTTCTGAGTCTTATCACCAGCTGCTCCCCCTCCTCCTCCTCCTCCTCCTCTCTCTCTCTAACTCCTCCCTCTATCAGACGTAAAACTTGTGCTAAGCTCAGCAGCACGGCTAAGCACAATAAACTGGCTAACCCCCAACCTAATCACACCCCAACTCCCTCTACTGCTTAGAGGTGCTGTGGTAAAACTTGTGCATAAGAGGGAGCTAACGTTGTGTTAATATCCCAGTAGCAATGGCACGTATGGGAACATCCATGAAGTTTGAGATGATCACTGGCTGTCCACAACACTGCACAGTTCAGTTCAGTTAACTTCATTTGCAAGAAACCAGAAAGGAATGGAAGTGAATGGGAGTGTGCGACCTAGTTACCGTATAAATGAAACTTCAGATATATTTAGATGCACTCAGACAGTGTTTACATACCATGATGCTGCCAGCCCTGGTTGTTTACGAGGATTCTTAATTTTCATCATCTCTTTGTTTGTTTACATGTTTTTATTTATTTATTTGTTGATTTGCTTGCTTTTTGCTTGCTTGCTTGCTTTTTTGTTTAGTCATGAGTGCTGGTTTACGTCTAGATCTGTGTCTGAGTGTAGGACAAAACATTTCATAGATGTGCATTTAACATCTCAAACCTGTTTGGGGGTGATTGATACTCAGTGACTTTGTGAGTTGATGATAATGCTAGGTCCTGGTCTCATCATAGCTTGAATCTTACGTGGTTGTGCAGTTGTGGTCAGCAGTTTACATGGCACTCATCATTGCCATGAATGTCACAGCAATTTGGGGTTTTCAGTGACTTCTTTTGAACTGCTCTCTTTCTGGGGCAGAATGATTGTGCATGACAGTGTAAAAACAAAGATTTGGTGACACACATTTTAATTTATTTTGCCTTTTTTATTGCCATGACATTCATGTCCATGATGAGTGTACTGTATATAAATGTCCAACCACCACTGGAAAACTATGCTGGCTACAAAACATAAGTGTGTACAATTCCATGAGTGTTGAAAAGCTTTCGGTCAGTCTAGCGCAGTCTGTTCTGCTGTAAACCCCGGCCTAATCCTGTTGCACTCAAGTGAGATTTAAAAAGCTGCTGCATGAAATCATGGATAAAAACCTTGCAAGGTCATGACAGCTAAAAAAGTACCGATTATTTAACTCATTCATGCATGCAATACAGAAGAGAAAAATTCCCAATCCTGTAAAACAGAAAATGGAGTCTTTTGCCACCCCTTGGTGGTGGTTTAAAAATAGCTCATGGAGCTTTGGCCTTATTCCAAGACACACATACAGCAAGACATACTCTTGCTTTTTTACTCTCACTATGCCCCACCTCCTTCTTGCTCATTGGCTAGCATGTAGTGAATGACAGCGGCTGCTCTCTTGTAATTGGCCGTGCAGTGTTGACTGGCAGCTGGGTCGGATGCAGTTGCAGAGTGAGTGGACCCGCCTCCAGGGGCTCTGCACGTGGATGGGTCTGATGTGAACATCCCAGCATCAGAGCGGAGAGAAGAGAGGGGGAGGAGAGGAGAGGAGAGGGGAGAAGTGGAGAGAGAAAAGGATCGGAGGAGGAGAGGTGAGGAAGAATAAAAAAAAGGAGAAAAGAAAAAGGCATAAAGGACTGTCTGGTCCAAGAAGAAAGGAACAAGGTGACGATAGGTAAGAAGAAAATGGAAGGATTGGGGAGAAATGGTGTGTTTGTGTGTGTATGTGTGTGTGTGTGTGTGTGTGTTTCTCCCTGTGGGTTTTATGTGACAGATTAATGTACTTATGTCGGCTTCAGTATGAATGTGCCTTTTTTTGCATGCAGTATCTTTGTCATCAGGGTGCTTTTTATTGCTTGCAGATTTTTGCATGTTTTGCAATAGCATTATTGCCATGGTTGTGCAGATCCTGTATGCTTTACACCCTTATCTTTGCTTGGTGCACACCGGCACATACAGACGACGTGCTGTTTCACACACACACACACACACACACACACACACACACACACACACACACACACACACAGGCACACGGTTGCAAAAGGCTTCAGCATTCAATTTTAATTGCTTCAGCCACCCATGTGTTGTGCATGTCAACTGAGGCTAGCAATAGAGCGAGAGGAGAGAGAGAGAGAGAGAGAGCCTGTGGTCTGTGCTTGCCAGAGAATATCCCTTCATTTGTGACCTAGTTTGTGGAGGATCCTCCACACTCTGATTCAGTTCTTTCACGGCCACAGCGAGCTGTCATTGAGAGGCTGCCTTCAAAGCGCAGCTCACGTTTCTACTGCTGGCCAGCCACAATGTAGGTCCCCGCAGCAAAATGTGCCTCTGTGTTCTCTGCAAGAGTACTACTGTTTGTTTTCACTTTAAATGGGGCACATTCACACGCTGGCGGCCATAGCGATTCAGCACAACTGCAACACTTAACAGTGTTTTAACACAACCAGGCAATGCGGACTGTGCACATTTGAGTTCTGCAATTCATTTTCACCTCTGTAAGCCAACATAAAGTACAAGCAAGTGGATAGGCCAACACCCTGATAGACACTTCATTTAACTCTTATTCCAAGCAGCTTCTAGTTCAGGTCAGATGCACATTTGAACAGTATGTTTGCTTGGAATTGAGCCCAGAACTTTGTTGTTATTTTTGTAGTAGCAGCATGTTCTACCAGTTCAGCAACAGGAAGTCAATGTCACGGAAAGTGTCTGTCTGAGGAAGACATGAGAAGAGTCTGGAAACCGAAAGCAAACTTAATTACAGATCCCAGCAGACAAAGTGCCAGAACTTCCCCCTGTAGTTTGTGTTGCAGTAACACACACACACACACACACACACACACACGCATGCATGCATGCACACACATGCACATACACACACACACATGCATGCATGCACACACATGCACTCACACGTTATATACATTTGCATGCTTTTAAAAAAGATACTGCTACTTTTTAGGTGTAGTATTTATTATGAGGAAGTGCATTGTTTTGATGACAAGTTTCAGAAAGAAACTAACTGCAGAACTAGTGGTCAGGACTGAAAGAGCAGTTCAAGTGAAAGACACAAGAGACTAGCCTTAAGTACTCAGCTAAACACAGTCATGTCTTCTTTGAGGTCAGCATGTTTCCGTTGTCATTCTGATAGAGGCAAGGCACAGGGTGTCTAGAGTTGAAAAGCCACTTCAGTGTTT